>NC_063202.1:23230993-23233493 GCF_017589495.1 Alosa alosa
CAGTACAGTCCAAATCCCACAGATATGTTATAGCATTTACTCTGCTAGCCTGAGTGTCTGCCTCCAGCATCAGCAACAATGCACACACACACACACACACACACACACACACACACACACACACACACACTTATTGGTGGGTGAGCCAGAGGAACAGAAGGCCATATGGCCAGATGACACAGAGTCCACTCTTACACCACTCAACAAGAGGCCCACAAGGAGCAATAGTGTCTCATGTCCCTCAATAACTCTCTCTACTGACCAAAATAAAACCACTATTCCATAATCTGCTTACTCATATCCAGATACATCAAGAGCTGATAATCTGACTACACTGATATTGTTTAGCTGCACCGTCAACAAAAAGATTTCCAAAGTGCTTTGGCCTGTGGGCTGTTGTGACTCACAACGCATCCCTCAGTAGTGATCATTGCTCCACCGTCAGATGAATGACACTAAAATGAGACATTTCCGTTCCGTTCTCCTCTCTTCTCGTCTCCTCTCGCCCCAACCCAGTTCTCGGCTGACTCCGGCATGGAACTGGTTGGGAGCAGGTCCGGTACCGCTGGGAGGGTTCCGTGACCCGTTAAATCAGCAGGCTTGGTCTCAGGGATGTCCTTGTCCTCTCCCTCGAAGGGCTATCCTCTCGCAGTGGGAACGCCCAGGGCGGGCAGCCCCAGGGGCCCACTGTGCAGGCTATTAAAGTGGAATGGGAGCCCTGGTCGGATATTACAGCAGGAGATTGATCGAATTAAAGGGAGAGGAGATGAAGACATACACACACACACACACACACACACACACACACATATACACACTCACACACATACATACACACACACACACACTTATCAGCCAGCCATTCAGATGCCTCCCACCGTGCTTTTATTTAAGCCTTGTCATGGCCAGAACTTTGAACCAAAACAACCAGCATCACTACACATGCTTAGAGAGAGGGGATGAAGACATACACACAGACACACACACACACACACACACACTTACAGTATGCACAACCAACATCACTACACATGTAGTGCACAACTAAACATGCTTATGTTTTCTACATTCTCACACTAGAAGCCATCTACACACATAGTAACTCTAGATTTCACTCAAAGACAGACCTAGAAAGTAGTACACTACACACACACAAACTTACACACACACCCTACAGACATAAATAAATATATACAGATGTATAGTTGAGGTGCACAAATAGATTCAATATAAAGTTGATATACATATATAGTAAGTATATATAGTAAGTGCAACACACACACACACACACACACACACACAGCACAGCATAGAGTGAGTCTAAGTACTGCAGAGCGCCACGTGATGCAGATAAGAGAAAGTAGGACAGAAGACTCCAAATAAGAGAGGAGGAGAGGAAGGAGAGGAGGAGAGAGAAAGAGAGGACATGAGAAACAAGGAGATGAAAAGAAAAGAGAGGGAAGATGAAGTAAAAGAGAGGAGAAAAGATGAAGAAAGAGGAGAGAACAGAGCTGAGGAGAGCAGAAGAGGATTGATGGAGGTGGAGAAGAGAGGAAGATGATCAGGAGGAGAGAAAGAAAGAAAGAAAGAATAAAAGAAAGAAAGAAAAAAGAGAGGATGTGGATAACAGAGGAGGGGTAAAGGAGAGAAGAGGAGTGGGGTGAGAGTCCATTATTCCAACTTTTACATCCTTAAAGCACATCCAACCACACTGGATCCATAGATGAAAAGAGAAGGTGCAAAAGAGAGCATATCCCAGGCCCTCTGCTTCATGCTCACATGATACTCGCCCAGCCTCTCTGTCCTCACATAGGAGGAGCAGGAGAAGAGGTGGAAAGAGAGGAGAGAAGGAGGGAGGGAGAGAAGAAGGGAGGGAGAGAGGGAGAGAAGGAGAGAGGATAGAAGGAGGGAGGGAGAGGAGGGAGGGAGAGAGGGAGAGAAGGAGAGAGGGAGAGAAGGAGGGAGGGAGAGAGGGAGAGAGGGAGAGGAGAGGATAGAAGGAGAGGGAGAGAAGAAAGCAGAGGATAAGAGAGGAGAGAAGAAAAAAAGAGCAGAGAGGATGGGAGAGGAGAGGGTGGAGAAGAGAGATTAAGAGGAGAAATCAGGAGAGGAGAGGAGTAGTCAGAGGAGTGTGAGAAATTTGTGAAGGCCAATGTTATCTTCAGCATCTAAAGATGACCGTACAACTGTTAGGAGATCCCACTGATAGGCTACAATACACACACACACACACACACACACTAGACGGTTCCAAGCTTTCACTACGACAGATGGCTGCCTGCAATCTCAAGCTTTAAGTGGGTTGTTTGTTACTATCTTTTGTCCACACATTCAAAAACACACACACTTGCATTTACTCTGTTTGCATTTGTGTGTGTGTGTGTGTTTGTGTGTGTGCGTGTCACTCAGCGTGCTGTCTTCCATTCGTCAGCCTTTCAGCTACATTTCTGTCCCTTGTCCGAACATTCCACTGTGTTCTGCTGGTTCCGTCAGATTCCGT
>NC_063202.1:23238493-23280993 GCF_017589495.1 Alosa alosa
CTCAGGTTTATGCATGCCCTGCAGGAAGAGCCAGTAGCTGTAGTTGAGTTAGTGCTCTCTCTCTCTCTTTCTTTCTCTCTCTCTCTCTCTCTGTGTGTGTGTGTGTGTGTGTGTGTGTGTGTGTGTGATGTTTCAGTTAGACATTGCTCTTAAAATCCACAGCAGATTCCCTTGAGATAAAGCCAGTGAACCTTAACATTTCTGATTTAGTCTCCCCTTTGACAGTTCATAGCAATAGGCTTTGGTACTGAACACCTATGTTCTGACTTGCAGGCTTTCCCCATTCCCCATGTTGTTGTTCCTGCTCTTGTCCCTAGCTGTGCCAGCCATTGCTGGTGACCTGGAACACAATCAGTTATGTCACCCTGGTACAATAATCACTCGAAAACCATCCAATTTAAAATGTATTACTGTGATGATTTCTCCTACTTTAAATACCAGAAGACTATTCCAGATTCATAACGTTTGCAGATCTGTCACTATGTACATGTAGAATTTTGGGACAATAAAGAACACCCAAATGAACAAACAAACACATAGGAAATGGTTTTCTGATGTCATATTGTCCAAAAACACCTGTAACATGTATGGAGAAAGAGTAGCCTATGTGTGATGCTCTCCTAATTTAACGACAGGTTAGGAAATGACCACTACTCTGTTTGAGGATAAAGGCTACACTGTGGGATACCTTACAAACACTGCTGTCTCTCTTCCTCTTTTAAATGTAGAGCAAGGGGTAGCAATACCACTGTTTGAACAAGAACAAATCACTATGCAGGCAAAATCCCAATCCATTCACAGAGGATGCACCTTTGTTGGCATCACCATAGCAACATGTGTTGGGATCACCCTTAAAACATAGCCTGTAGTGTGCTTCCATCCCTCCATCTGGCTTTATATCCAGCCTCCTCTCTCTCCACTCACTGCTCATGGCCCTGTCTCCATATGTGATGCTGCTCAGAAGACTGCCTTTCCTATACGTTAGACCGGCACATCCGGGAACTTGACTCGTGACAAACGTTCCCGAACCCTTTCGGGGGGAAAACAAACAACCCCTCTCATTAACTCCAACGCAAATTAGGGTCAATAAACGTAATTCGTACAGAAATCGCAGGAGTAAATAATAACAAAAAATACCACAAATCAATATGACCACTCAATACATAACCACTTTGCCGGTCGTTGACCGTGAAAGATACCTACAAAAGCTTAATTCAATTAATATAAAAACATGTCCCTTCAGTCTCCCGAGTAGGCTACGAAGTGGTGCAACAACCCCACTCAGTGACCAGAAGTGTCATACGGTCTTCTCTTCTTATGGCTTGTAGCCATAATTTTCTTCTGTCAGGATTTTTTTTGAGGACATGGTAGGCAAAATAAACTCAGGGAGGGGTTCTTAGATGTGTGGTTGGTACATGTCTACCGGTTCACTCTGGCTTGTTCTGAGGGAATGTTTTCCCCTCAAAAGGGGCATGGCGCAAACAACCTGCTCTGTGTGACGCGGGTCCGGTTGTAAGTATGTGAATGTATGGCAACCCATTCACCCTCCCACTTCCTGACTAGTTCACTACTAAAGTCCCGCCTCTGACAGCCAAATGATGACTGTTTTAGTGAGTGATGTTGTTTAATTTGTATCTCTCTCTCCCTCCCCCCTTCTCTCTCTCTGTATGTGTAGGCTATGTGTGTGTGTGTGTGTGTGTGTGTGTGTGTATGTGCGCGCCCGTGTGTGGGTGACTGAGCTTTGCTAAGATTTCCTCTGCTGTGGATACAATTCAAGCCCAAGATTCGTTCCCATGAAGCCTTCCCTCCCTGTCATGCTCCCTTTCTGCCTCTCGTAAACATTCTCTGCAGCACCAACTCAACACATTCATATGGCTCATGACCCGCAAATCTATATCAAATAAGCCATATTGTGCACCACTTGCTCCACCGCCCACACAGACGACTACATCCTCACAACATAACCAAGCGATGCAGCGTCTTGATTTAGCCTCTCTTTGGCGCCTCGCAGCCAACAGTGCAATATGCTGATACGCAAGCGGGCATTTCCAAACTCCATTTTGTCTTTGGTTGTCTGTGAGGCGGACAAGATTTCGGAGACAAACGCGCTCCGCCTGGAAGTGCGCGACTTGGCGTCTGATTCGCGCAGATGCGCACTTCTTCCGCAGGCGTAATTCAGACCTACACAAACTAGTCTCTGAAATGAGATTTTCATTGCTCATCACAACACCCCTATTAATCGGAGGCTTTTTCGCTTTGCTTTGGTACGGATGTCATTGGAGTTTACGCAGGTCAAACCAAAACATTCATCTGGCCAATTAAGAATGGCTATAGTATAGGGTGCCAATGCCAGATCGTCACTTGTCGGCGTTTCTCGAAACGTGACAATATCACTGATAGAAATGTAATATTCTTCAATAGCCTAACACCCAACACTTAGGCCAACCTGTCTGATATTTTCAGTGGTAAGCTTCCAATGTCACCATCATTAGAGTGCTTATTATCATGCAACATCACACAGCATCCTCTCCGTTACTCCGTGTGCATGGTCAAGCGCCGTTTTGTTTCATCTCGTGCATAATATTATTTAGGTCTAAAATCGATGTATATATAGACAAGTTATATTTGCAATCGGCTCTGGTTGCCTACGTACACGCCATTAAGACAACAATCATACAAATATTAGAAATGATATGACTCTCTACCTTTAAGTCGTCCTTTCGCTGTCATGGTCAAACTGCCAAAAAATAGCCTATTTCATTGGAACGAGATGCTAATCTCTCCCTCTCTCTCTCTCTCCTCTCTCACTCTCTCTCTCTCCCCCTTTCTGGGATTCTGTAACAGTGCACGTATTCACCAGCAGGCGCATGCACAGCTCGCGCGATGCGCTCGAGAGATGCTGCTGCATCACCAGGTCTCGCGCAGTGGCCGCGCGGAGACATCCCAACGAGCCCGTAGCAACTCAGCATCACGCGGCGATCCCTCCGGTACTCAAGCTCTATGACACGCGCATCTGTCCCAGTTCAGTTCCCGTTAAACAATAATATATGGTACAAAACAACAGGTCTAACGTGGAAGCTGAAATAAAGGATTTCAAACTAAGGTTTTGTGTAGCCTGGCATGTCCATCTGGCTAAAATGGCAAATAAATGTGATCTCGCGATCTTGCTATGTTATCAGAGAACACAATTACCCTACCATGAGACAACCCCCTCGAATGACATAGAATGGAGATACATTGTATTTTGAAGTGGTGGGGAAAGCGCAAATGATTCTGAAGCCAAGCCAGCGAGGTGAGCCACAGACACGATGCACCTACATTTGATCACCCGGTCGGTCGGGTTGAGCCCTATGTCGGTGTTGGACATCTTCATGGGCAGTTGCTGACTACAAGGCGAGTGTGTGTCTCCGTCCCGAGATAGAGCTCTGTCTTCGCAGGGGCGACGGCTGCGTTGGCTGCAGCATCACTTGGTGCGTCTCCGCGTTCCACTGACGGGGCTTTGATGGGGGAACGTCTGCCGCAGTTTACCCGGAGAGAGTTTGTTGACGCCGGGATGCTGTTGTCTGCAGGAGTGCCTGTGTGTGTGTGGTGGTGGTGGAGGGTGGTCGTTTAACGGAGGGGGGAGCGGATGGGTGGTGGTGGTGGGGGGGGGGTTCCGCTTACTTCAGGGTTTCCTTCTAGCGTTGCCTGCACCACCCTGACATGGCGAAGGCAGGAACTCCCACGCACACGCTGACAGGGCAGCCTCATACCGCCATCCGGTGGAGACACAACACGGGCTGTTGGGGTTTCCCTGGGAATGTGCGCGCGCTCCATCCATCTAAAACCAGCAGCTCGGATGGTGATGGTCGTGGGATGCTCTCGATGCCTGTCAGCGAATGCTAGATTAACGGTGCAACGGGAATGAGTCAACCTGGCTTTAAATCAGATCAGCCCAAGAAGAGGCACAATGTGAGAGCTTTATTATCACTCCAGAATTAAACGAGTCAAGGCTACATGGTTAAACTAAACTTCAGTTCAATCTCATAGAAAGGGCGTTTGGAAATGGCCTGCATCATGTTCCGTTTTTAAAAAAAAACGATAAGTCTGTAGCAGACAGCATGCATGGTATGAATGTGTGTGTGTGTGTGTGTGTGTTTGTGTGTGTACACACATACACACAGAGAATGTGATGGAATGCATGTAGGTAAGCCCACAGGTATAGGCTATAGCTGAAAACAGATGCATGCTTATGAAGCTTATTGAAATTTGCTGCAATTGTTGGGGAATTGTTTTGGGAAAATCCAACCCATCCAGACAATAAGCAATAGCCCTATAGGCCTAGGCTATACTATGGTAAACATTTAAAAGCAATATAAATAAAAAATAAAAACAAATACATAAATAAATAAATGTGTGTGTGCGTGAGTGTTGTATAGGCCTATTACTAAATCATAACCTAGGCCTATAAAAGGCTACATCTTCTTTGATCGAATATCATCTTAGCCTGGAAGCTAAGACAGCCTAACACCGTCCTACACTTGTCGCTAATACACACTTGACAATCATGTTAAAATCTTTATACAGTCTATGGTTACAATTTGATGGGTTTTGCGTTCAAGTTGTGTGCTCTAGTTCAGGGGACCGGAATGACGACTTTTTAGATAGAACAAATATGAAATCTCACCAAACATCGCGATAAAATCCGTAATTCGACGCATATCCCTCCGCGCTTATTAAACTTCCTCTCTTCCAGATGAATTCCATGTAATGGCTTGTGTCGGTGCTCGACAAGATAGCCTCAAATTAAAGCATCTGCTGTGCCCCTTCGCCATAAATAAATGTGTTATAAGATTCAGTATTATTTATCGAAAATTATTTTACACAACTCAACATTAAACACTGCTAAATGACGATTATTGACACCGAGCAGTGCAACAGGAACACATATCTTAGGACGTAGCCATTTTGGCTCAGAGCACATTACCAATAACCGTACATCGTCCATTGTGGCGCTTATGCAGTATGGGTTGCATTGTAATCTATGGCGCTGGATAGCAGTAGAAGTCGGCGCGCAATCACGCAAGCTGATGCGCATGTCGGCGGAAGGCTCTCATTAGACCAGTGCAGAGTGAGTGATCTGGTAGCCGCTGCTGCAGGAGGAAGGATCGCGGTTCTACCCGTACTACCGTTCAGTTTCGCCTCAAAATTACATTGACCGGTTTCGCCGGACAGATAGCGTTAAATCGTGTGTTAGCCCAAGGTATTGATTGTGACACATTTGTGAGTACTGGTCTCCAGATATAGAGAACAGCCGCCATTTTAACCGACTATAACACGTTTTCGGTGACAGCAGCACAAGCACAACAATGGCTCTGAAAAGAATTCACAAGGTAAGAAGGAAGTCAGCGAGTGCCGTCGTCGGCCAGCTATTTCGCACTTGAAATTTCGATCGGGATATTAGCACTGAGCTCCTCAACATGTCTTTTCGACATTTTAAACAACAACAAACGCCCTCTCCTCAAATCCATCGTCTTTACCGTTGTAACCCGGGAGACTGCTGTGGTAGGATGACAGTGTAGCATTGCGCTTCGGAGCGCTAATGTTAAGTTTAGCTAGCTGAAGACAGTTTGATGCTTTCTGGTCAGCATTTTGGGCCCGCTATCTTTTGAACCTAAGATAGCTCAGCAAAGCATCTATTTAATCTCCCGTCTGTTTCTATGTTATGTGATTACATTTATTTACCGAAAACAGCTATATATAATTCATTATACTAGATGTTAACGTTATAACGTTATACCATTGATGCCAAACGGCTGTTGTCTGTCGACAGCTAGGATAGCGATAGTTTGCTAACGCTACTGAACAAGCTCGCAAACAGCTATGCGTTGAACTTGGATGTCGGCTAACTAGCTAAATGTTTAGCAGGTTAATGTCAGTCCTTGATATTTACATGCTAGCGTGGTGTTAAATTGAGCTAACTATGTAGTAAGTTCGTAATGAGATGTTTCTCGATAACGATAGCTGCTTTATGTTAGCCACTAAGGGCCCTAACGATAGCTTGTTGGCTAAGGAACGTGTGTCGTTCGCTAATGTTAGCGTCCAAGCCGAAAACCCCTCTAAATCAGTGATGCAATTGAAGTTGTTGCCAATTATTACTCCAACCATAGTGATGATACAAGAACGTGTCGAGTATTTTTCTCAGCGTTTTGATTTTCAGCAGCACAAACACTTGAGACAACATAGCCGGGCATAGACCTGACTAGCAATCTTTAGCTAACTGAGCACACGTCTATGACGTTAGTCTGAACTTATATCACAGCACGCAACCGTTAACAAGTAGACAGAGCGAGCTTACAACCATTTTACGCTATGCAGTTGGGTGACTTGTTGGTCTCCATCTGAGGATACTCAGATCGTGCAATAAAATAACTGGACACTTGTATTGGCTATCTATATATGTAGTTATCCACCCAAGACTGCGTAACGTTTGACTTTCACTTCTGAAACGAAGAGCTGATTAACATGCTTGTTAGCATTCTTAGCTAAATCGTAATTTGATCAACGAAATACTGAAGTTGTTGCAAAGCATGCATGTAACAATTAGGAGTATTTGCTTCATCATGTATTCGCTAGTCTGTTAGGAGAACCGAGATCCCCAAACGACATGTTGGATCAGTTCAGGCCTGTTTACAACTGAATAGCTCCACATGGACTGTCAGTGGAAACATAACGTAAAGGTTAGTGTTGTCACATCCCTCCATGTCGTGAGTGAGGCAATATGTATTCGGTTGTCTCACATTGGAGAGGGTTAGGGTAATCTCAGGGTTTGGCTATCCTTATGTCAGATTACTACATTGCATTTGTATATCACTTCTTAAGGCACCCAACACGCTTTACACTAGAGAGATCTGAAAGTGAAGGCACAATCTGATGTGTCATTAATCTGGATTCCACCACATTCTTGGGCTGTGTTTTGGATACAAGTAATTTATAATTTCCTCCATTTGGGATTTTGAAAGCATGCTTAATGGTTTTGATTAGTGTTGTAAAACATGTTTTCGTGTTCTTCTGTTTTCTTCTGTTTGTGCGTGTGTCTAATACTGTCTTGTGCTTACAGGAGTTGAATGACTTGGCTCGTGATCCTCCCGCTCAATGCTCAGCCGGACCAGTAGGAGATGACAGTAGGTGTCAGTCAACCATGGCTGTCAATCAATTTGCATATCAATCAAACCAAACTGTTAATCCAAAACATTCCCTCTGTCCAAATGAGATCACATGTATTCCCTCTGTCACCATGTCAGACAAAACTTGAGATTGGTGTAGAAGGGCTTTTTAAGCGGTCAGAAATGGATCACTCTTATATTTTATATTTTTTATATTTCAGAGCAGTTAATTTGTTGAGAATCAGACAGATGCATCAGGAGTATTTTACTATCCACCTGCCCTGCAGTGTTGGGCATATGAGCTTACAGAATTTACTTTAATATTGCAAAACTTAAAATGGCCTGTTAGAATTATTGACTTGACCACCCACTGAAGGCACTCAGGTCCAGTATTTCATTTGGTTCACCAGATAGTGGTAAGGCAGGGTTTGTTGTGAGCATTGTTAGTTTCACTCTTAAAATGCTTTGCATGCGTATTACATTCAGGATGGGCAGAATTCACCATGTCAACAATTCCTTGAGTTAAATTACTGTACATGATCTGCAGCTATAATACATTTTAGATGTAAGCACTAAATTTCATCTATTAAGTACATGGTTACTCAGGTTAAGAGCTTATTTAAAATCCTGAAAGCGATGGATGTGTAAGCATGGCTGTGTATGATGCTTTTAGAGGTTAAAACATGCAAATAAATATCACGCCCACGTCAAAGGATAACAGCTTATTGCTACAGTGGTAGAATGTTTTTCATAATTTCGGATACATTTCTTTGGTGAAACCCACTATTATACTTTTTCCAACCTGGGAAAAATAATTGTTGAAGGACTAGGCTAAAGCAGACAATAATAATCCATTAAACCCCAAAGGTTTGCCCACTGAACGTTTTTCATAGATGCTTACTGTACAAGTTAAACATACCTTTGTGCCTTGAAAGTTCATTTTAGGGCAAGTTTTTATGTCTAGGCCTACAGGATGAACATGATGCAAAAACATTTACTATTTGGTGTTAATACAGGAGCCTTCTATAGTGTGTGTGTGTGTGGAGGTATGCGTTTCACATGGTTTTTCTGTCTCTGCTTTTGATATATTTTGTGTTTTGGTGTTGGCAGTAAGTGGTGTAAATATTGGTATTTTAGACGTTTTCATAGCTATTTATAGATGTTTTGTTTATTTCGCTCTGTGTTTATTTGCATTGCAAACATGTTTGAGAACTAGGTGCATTTCATTTGCATTAGCATCACAACAGCATTTAGGGCTGATTTTAGGGCCTAGGCTTAATGATTTATCATTAGACATGGGTCTTACAAATAATTGATAATCTGAATCATCAAGCCCTGTTCCTTTTGTCTTCCGGTTTCATCTGTTGCTGTGCAACACCAGGGCGGGAGCTGTAAAAGAATGTTCAGAGCCCCCCCTCCCAACCCCCCCTGACTGTCGCCATGGCGATACACACAGTTATCATTGTGACAGAGGGGCCCCTGCTGCCAAAAATGGTGGGGTGTTGGTGGCATAGCGACCTGCAACATCACAATACCTGAGCCGTACAAGGAAATGTTGCTACTTCCTTCTAAGCACCTGGGGGTATTTTCTAAGTAGGTGGTTTAGTGCCAAACCTGGGTAAGTTGGCTGAAGGTTAGTGGTGAACCTCCAAGAAGCCTAGCCCCATGACTTTATAGGAGAATGAAGGGCTGCACATATGGTTGTTTTGTTTTGAGTTTACCACTGCCTTAGCTTACCCAGGTTTGTGTCTAAATCACATAGTGACCCACTGAAACCTGAAAGGTGTGTGTGTTTGTGTGTGTGTGTGTTTTTGTGTCAGGTGAACACACAGGTTCCGTCCCGCTAGTATAAAAGCAATGACGGTAGCAGTAAAACATTGAGCTGTTAAAATTTCAGACAGTTCCTTCCTGGACATCTGTATTCTACAGAGGTGTGAAGTGTTCTCTTTTTTTATTTTATTTTTAAAACGGAGTTCTTTGAGAGGACATGGGAGTGACACTAAAATATGTTTTAGACTATTCAAGTGTGCTTAATAAGGTTTTGTAGGCCAGTATTAGTGTTTTTGCATGGTTGAGGTGATTTATAAAGGAAAGGGACTTAATCTCATTTCTGTTGAACCTCACACCGTCTCATCTAATGACCTTATTTTTCTCCCCAGTGTTTCATTGGCAGGCGACAATAATGGGACCTGTAAGTACCTCTATCTTACATATTCATGTGCATAGAGCCAAACTTGTTTGTTGTTGTTGTTGTGTTTAGAAATAACTATGTGTTTCTGTTCTAAACAGAATGACAGTCCTTACCAGGGTGGAGTGTTTTTCCTCACTATTCACTTCCCCACAGACTACCCCTTCAAACCGCCAAAGGTGAGGCATTGGGTACTCTGGGTAATGGAGTCTAGACAGCTGCCACGGCACTGTAGTTTTGTGGATCTTTTGGAAAGGGACTTAAATCTTAGCCTAGTAGGGTGGAGTGCATTCTGGGAGGTGTAGTCTCTGTGCTGATCTTGGAGTAGGGTGAGTGATGGCTGAGTTCTGTTAAAGGTGCAGTCAGATTTCGCAGGAAGTAGCTTTTGTTTGTGTTTAAATTTATTAGCCGCTTTTGTGCAGAAAAACATATTTCATTAACCAAGGACCAAACAAAAATAGCCAGAGAGGTATCTCGCCCCTACCTTCAGTATCCCCAGAGAAATTCAATGCAGAGTTTTTGTTTTGTTTGGGGGGGCAGGCTGCCCCCACTTTGTTTTCAGTTTTCGGAGCCTGGACTGGCTACAGACTAGAATTTTTTTTTTTTTTTTATTACAGTGTACTCATGGAATGGGCAGCTAGTGGTTGTGAGTAGATGCTTGTTGAAAGTAACACATTTCATAGGCTTGAAATCGTGTAAAATCCCTGACCTTTAAGAGTTGAGGCTGTGTAGGGTGCAGCCAGTCAATCATTAATTTTCGTTAAGTAATGGCATTGAGTTGTCTTGTGCTCACTGTACATTATGCAACCTAAATCACATTTTAGCACGAAACTCAACTTTACACAAGACTCAACACAACACACAGCAGCCATTGTAGCACACCAAGCTGTTGGGGAGTTTCAGATTAGCAAAATATGATTTATTAATTTTTATTGTTTTATTTTGTATTTTTTCAAGTTATGACTAATGAATTTTACTTCTGTTGGATGGAGCAAGGTGCTCTTGTTTCAGGATGTGTTTTTTTTTTTTTTTTTGCAGTACAAAAGTGGTGATGCTGTAGTTCCATTTCCTGTATTGTGGTGTTCTTCCTTCTGTCCCCAGGTGTTGCTGTACCACAGTTTAGATTTTTCAGAGTATGAGCATGTGTGTGTAACTGCTGTTACTTGAGATGTCTAAGCTATTCTGTAGTGTTGTTGAAGACAGTGCACATGAGTGCAGTCTTCTCACTCATTCAAGGCCTTAAGTCTGATACAGTGGGATGGAATAGTTTTAAGGCATGAATGACTGCTTTGTGTATGACCTTTTGCTGGCAAATCTTCAACTCAATTTTTCATTTGCATATTGTATTATGTAACAGGACAGCTTACCATTAGTGTTATGAATGTCATAACATTAATATTTGCCGAGTTGTGTGAAGTAGTCTGTACACTTTCTCTCAGCAGTTGTTGTTTCCCCCCGACTCACTTTGCTTCTTTTTTGCCTTTTTTCTTTCTTTTTCACCACATGTTGTTGTTCGCTCTGATACGCCGGCAGGTTGCGTTCACCACAAGAATCTACCACCCGAATATCAACAGCAACGGAAGCATCTGTCTCGACATTCTGAGGTCACAGTGGTCCCCCGCCCTCACCATCTCCAAAGGTAACACGCACACACACACTCCAGAGGCAAGGCACACAGGCTCTCCTGCATGACCAGTGCATGCATGCATACATACTTACTCTTGCACTCATACCCATTGAAGACGCAGGAGGTGTCGTGGCAGAAACATGCATTTCTGGTTGAGGTGAAGAATGTGGAGTTTGCAGGATCAGCACATGGTTTCGTACTTGGGTATATTAAGGCCTTGGTCAAATGCACCATTTGTTTTTCTCACACACACACACACACACACACAAACATCTATGCTTCCTAGTAGGATTTATGTGGTGTCAATATGGCATTTGTACATTTGTTCCTACCTTATGAAAGAAGCTACACTCTCTGTAGTTAGGTGAAGAGTTTATCTGGAAAATGTCATGAGTTTGCTTATTTTTTTTCAACCCCAAAAATGAAGATATTCGAGTAAGCAATGCATTAGCTCCACAATGTCATGCAGTGCCATAAAAATATTTACTTCGCTATACAGACACAATGTAAAGTCCTTGTCTGAATTTTATTGCTATTGATGTCCAAACAAGCTTCTTTAAAAATGTTTTCAACTGTTTGATATCTGACCTTTTGGAAATTGCCACTGGTTCTCTTATCTCAGGCATTTTCCCAGCAGCATTTAAGACTGTACTCATCTATACTTAACAACTATATAGGCCTATTTCAAACTTTACCTTTATAGGCAGGCTTATTGAAAAAGTAGTTTTTAACCAAATAAATAACTATTTAAATATAAATGGCTTCTATGACCACCTCCAGTCAGGCTTTCATCAACATCATAGTACTGAAACTTGCCTAGTTAAGGTCTTCAATGACATTCACCTTAATACAGACTCGGGGAAAATAACTGTCCTTAGACAGTTACTTCTTAGTGCAGCTTTTGTATATCGTTGAAGACCTACCTAGAAGTTGTGGAATACTTTTTTTTCTGTCTGCACTTATGTATCAGAGAAAACCACCATGTCTTAAGAGGCCCCACCATTCTTGGGCCTCTTTTGTAACCTATACATGGTTCCTCTTTGCCAAATCTTTCAACAGTACAAGGTTGCTTGTCATAGCTATGCAGATGCCACCCCAATCTACCTTGCTCTCTGACCAAATGACTTTGGTCCCATTGAGTCATTGTGTCTGGGCCTTGATAAAGGGAATGGCTCGATGCAACAGAATTTCTTTACAGTTGAATAAATACAAGACTGAGGGAGTTCTGTTCGGGGGTGGGCGGGATTAGGGAGGCGCTGTGGCGGAACTGGCTACAGAGCCCATACCACATCCCGGTCCACGTGCCAATGGGGACCTGGGTTCGGGTCTGATCTGGGTCATTTCCTGTTTCCACCCCACTTGCTTCCGGTCACTCTCCTCACTGTTTGGAATTAAAGGCGTAAAGCATACAACGCCAAAAAGAGAAGGACGATTAAAGCCCGATACCTGCTTGGAGTCTAGTGCACTTCAGACCACAACTTGTCAAAAACACACACAAAAAATCCATGTGTAATTCCACATTAAAGCTAGCCTGGAAAATCCAGACCCCTGGTAATCTAGAAAGATCTGGCCACGAACAATGTAATGGCCCAACTCTAGGGGCGGCAACAAGCATGCATTTGAAAATCTCACTGCACGCAATTGGATAACACTAGACTGATGTTTACTCTGAATGATTCCAGACTTCGACGCAATCGGATAACACTACAACCAATATTTACTGGCCTCCAACGTTACAGCGCTGTCTTCATCAGTTCAGCTGGTTCCCCGGAATGCAAGGGGTAAAAGTAATGTGCATCATTGCTCATTACCAGTGTCTCGCAGAGACAATTCCATTGTGCTCTCGCGAGAACTCTGGATTTCCAGGGTACATTAAAGCCATAATTATCAGGGAGGCTACACCTGACACGACAGGCCTCTGGTCTTCCAGTTAGATTTAGAGTTCTACTGCTTGCTTGTTCTTATTTCTTATTGTCATCATTGACTGATCTAGTGTCTTCCTGTGCATGAAATGTAAAGCACATTGAATTACCATTGTGTGTTATATTACACATGATGGTGTGTAATATAAGTGAACTTGAACTTGGGTAACCTTGTCTGGACTAACATGGTTTCCAGAATTAGAGCTTTTTTGTTGTGATGCCAACAGTTTTTGTTGCCATTCTTTCTGGTGGCATTTGTTAGCGGTCTTTCGGCTGTTAAATGGGTGCACTGAGGTTGTCCTCTGCCTCATTCTGTTAGTGCAGTGGTTCGTGTGGGGTGGGCCCCACTAGTGGGGAATAGAGACTTGACAAGGGGGGGCGATGAACAGGAGGAAATTTTGTTTTTGTTTTTTCATCTTTAATAATGCCCGTCTTTTTTGACAAGGAAGATCACATGTTCAAAATAAAATAGCCACACACAAACATAGGAGTCAAAAACAGACCGATATAAGAATTAAAATAACATCTGATCCAGTGGAAATGGGAAATCAAACGTGGAATCAAAATGCCAAAACATATTTGAATGTTACCATTTTGCTGGGGTGATTTGTAGAGATGCGCCGATTGATCGGCTGGTGACCGGAATTGGCCGATTTTCACGTGATCGGCCATGACCGGCCAGTCAATCTGCGACATGCCGATTTTATGCCGGTCAAATGCACTTGCGCGCCGCACTTGTAACACCCAGCAGAGTTTGCAAAGTTTGAAGAAGCTAGCAAAGGCCAACACTATGGGCACAAAGAAAGCGCTAATTGTCTACTGAGTTTTTCTATGCAGCGAATGCTGTGCTTTGCCATATTGTGTGGAATTTACTAACCGGTCACTTCATTAGGCTATGTAAACATCGTTCACTGCCGCCCGTCCCTGCCGCTAATTGCGTGCCCACAGCTGAACCACAAGCGCAGCTGAACAGGGATAACCGATTGCGACATTAAAAAGAATCAAAATTTAGCGATCATAGGCTACATAAGATATCAACAAGCAGCGACATACAGTAGCCCTAGTACTTCTACTCCACTTAAAAAATATTCAAACTATTTACTGCACGTAGACTAGGGCTATGCCTTAATACCATAGTCTAGCAGATTGGCAAGTGGATGTCGTGAAAGTGAACATACGATAGCCTAAAAATGGGTGTTCCATAACAGTGCATTTGAATGTCCCATACTGGGAAGCATTATAGTTTGATACTGCAGCTGAAGTTAAACTTGAAGAAGAATCTGTCTACTCACTGGTTCCATTTTTTTTAGCAGCCATTCCATTATTGATAAGTTGATTTACATTTCTACACTGCTCAAAAAAATTAAAGGAACACTTTGAAAACACATCAGATACATCATGCTGGATATCTATGCTGATATGGACTGGTTAATGTGTTACAAAATGAAAGGAGGGTGTTGGATGGACCAAAACATAATGTCCGAGAGGTGTTCTATTGCATTTAAGTCAGGGAAGTGTGGGGGACAGTCAATGGTATGAATTCATTTATCCTCCAGGGATTGCCTGCACAATCATCGTTGTGCACCAGGAGAAACCCAGGGCCCACTGTACCAGTACAGGGTCAGAATATTTCATCCCGATACCTAAGAGCAGTGAGGGTGCCGTTGTCCTGCCCACAGAGGTCTGTGCATCCCTCCAAGGGTATGCCTCCCCAGACCATCACTGAGCAACCACTAATCCGGTCATGCTGAATGATGTTGCAGGCAGCATCATGTTCTCCACGACATCTCCAGACCCTTTCATGTCGGTCACATGTGCTCAGGTTGAACCTGCTCTCATCTGTGAAAAGCACAGGGCGCTAGTGGCATACCTGCCAATTTTGTATTCCATGGCAAATGTCCAATGAGCCCCACGGTGCTGGGCAGAGAGCACAGGTCCCTCTAGAGGCCATCGGGCCCTCAGGCCACCTTCATGAAGTCTGTCTCTGGCCACAGTCAGAAACATTCACAACAGTGACCTGCTGGAGGTCATTCTGTAGGGCTCTAGCAGGGCTCCTACTGTTCCTCCTTGCATAAAGGGGCAGATACTGGTCCTGCTACTGGGTTAAGGACCTTCTACCACCCTGCTCTTCTAGAGCAACTGCCGGTCTCCTGGAATCTCTTCATGCTCTTCACGCTGGGAGACACAGCAATCTTTCTGCCAATGGAACATATTGGTGTGCCATTCTGGAGGAGTTGGACTACCTGTGCAACCTCTGTAGGCTCCAGATACTGGCTTATGTTACGAGTAGTAACACTGACACTATCCAAATGCAACACTAGTGAAAAATCAGTCAAGAAGGATTTTTTTTTTCAGCTCCAGTCGCTCAAATTCAGTTGTTTCCCTGTAGAACGATGCTACTGACCGTTAGAATCAGGGCTCAAAATTAACTTTTTTGACTCTGTGTCCCTCAGCTGTCCCGAATTGTACCTGGTATGGTCCCTGTACTTAGCCACCAGTGTCCCAAATTCAAGTTCTTATTTTTTTTTCATTCTTCATAATAAACATGGCATAATAATTTTGTTTCAGTAACTTGCATCACTTCATTGACTCATTCTGGTCCACCATGTAAGTTCTGAACACTGATTTAGACCATTTGATGAACATATAATCTCTCATCTGTTGTCTCTTCTGCACAGCATTCATTTCCAGAGGTTGTGCTCTCATTTTTATGAGGTTGCGCTAGACTTTACCTATTGTCTGTAATTTTGAAAGTATGTGGCGTATTCCAAGTTTATTCGCAATATGGACCCTTTCAAGAGAGTTCCATTATCAGCATCATAGTTGGCCCCACAAGACTTCCTTTTTAACATTCCATATGTTATCTTAATATAGAGGAAGTAGATTGGGGCCCAAATAGAACGTTCAAGCATTGTTTTTGTTTTTATTGATGAAAGAGTCTATATGAGGTACGTTCTAGACATGTAAATTCATGGCTTTGGTGACGTTTCGTCTGTCAACATGTTTTAGTCAGAGACAGGACTAGCCTGTCATCTTGTTTTTTTTGTGTGTTTTTTTTTTTTTTTTACACCACGTAACCTTACACCGTCAGTCAAATTTTAAGTGTCATGAGAACAAATGTCATTATCCCAGCCTGCTTGCTAGTTAGGTACGGTTAACCTAGTTCGTTAACTTTGATGGCAATCAGAAAGTGACGCCCCTGCCCTATTTTCACCCTCTTACATGTGTGTCACTTAATATTAATAATAATACAAACCAAGATGGCGGATTTTTAAAGAAACTTTAAAATTTTTAAAGAAACACAAGCACCTACCCCATTTGTGCCAAAAATTACATTTGTAGAGACACAAAGAGCTAAACATGGTTTGTAAGCCTTTGTGTACAAAACCGCTTCTTTAGAGATCAGTGGCCTAGCCATCTAGCTGGCCAAACACTGCTTTTACCAGCTGTTCATTACGGCAGGTCAAAACCTGTTGTATTTTTTTTTCTGCTGTCCCAGACATCTTGCTATTGTGTTCCGGGACCATAAAAATTGCTCCCCGGGACGAGACACCGTAAATTTTGAGCCCTGGTTGCAACACGGCTCATGTTTAGATGAGCAAGGCACAAGCAGAAAAAAGTGAGGCTTCTAAAAGTGCAAGGTGGTTTTAAAAAAATAAAAACTTTTTGGAAAAAAGTTGTAGTTTTTTTAGTTAACTAGCTCTTTAGTTAAATATAACGTGTCATAGCAACATGTACACAGTCAATTTCCACCTGACATGTTTTTAAGTCACTACTTTGTTTTGGTGGGGTGAAAAAAGCATGTCTGGGTGACCACCGCCCTTGTGCAGTAAGCATTTTGGTGTGGGTTTTGTAAAAAAAAAATTATGTTAAAGTTCAGCTAGTCTTAGTGTGTGTGTGTGTGTGTGTGTGTGTGTGCGTGCGTGCGTACGTGTGTGCATTTGCTATATGTGGTGGTGTTCACATCAGTGACTGGTATCTGTTGCCGTCCGACCGGGTGGGGGTTGTGGAACTTTTGAGAGCTTTGAGAACCACCGATGGGCTGCTAAGAAAGGCTCTGTTGTAGTTTCTAGATGATGGCCTACACATACAAAAGTAATGTATGTCAATTAAACCTCTTATCAGTGTAGATTATTTATGGGTATCCTCATTTATTGTGATGTCCAAATTCCATGATAGTGTTTTTCACACAGTGTATGGTTTGGACAGTGCCGGTTCAGACCTCCATGGGGCCCTAAGCAAAATCCTGCTAAGGGGCCCTCCAACCTGAACTCTGAGGGCCAAATTGTAACCATTTTTTTGACAGTCGCATCTGACACCTCAGTGCTCCCAATACAATCATCCCACCCCATTTAGGATTTCTACGGAAAGTACCAAATATAGTGTTTTTCCCCTTAAAGGACTAGGAGAAATAAAAATAATTGTGTGTGAATCACCTTCACAGCTATAAATGTCCAGTTTTAGGTTCTGGGCTGCTTGCTTTTGATGCTTGCTGTACATATCCCATTACAAAAAATAACTGCAGTTTTTATCGAAGTACAGTTCAGTTATACTACCGTAGGCTATAGTGCAGTAGCCTAGTATTTTCATGTCCAAAATACTTCATTTCTGCAGTAAAATACAGTACTATATGCAGTACTATGCCATTTTGTTGTGTCCAAAATACATTTCCTGCATAAGAACTGCAAATATTTCCTCCAAAACTGCAGTTTTAATACTCAGAAATCTGCAGTTTGACACTTGACATAAGCTAATGTAGTAGTTTTTTTTTTTATTTTATTTTTTTTAAAGGGTCTGGTTGCTTGTAGCCTACTGGCTGAGGCTGACTGTTCTTCACCTGTGTCAGTAGGCTATACTTGCCAAAGACGTAGGATAGGCTACTTCCCTTCAATATTTTTTCATACATAGACTTGACTCGGATGAGTAGTGGACTCGACTCGGATTTGACTTGGATTTTTTTTTAATGACTTGGACTTGACTCGGACTTGAACACTGGGGACTCGAACCTGGACTCAGACTCGAGGCATAGTGACTTGACTGCAACCATGTTGTCCAGTATGCACAGCAAATCAATGCATTAGGCTACTTTCCATTTGGCATAGGCTGCGTTCAGTTGTAGGCTATCTAAACCAACTAAAGCTTGACTGAAATTACTGTAAAACCATTTACTTTTCTTAAAAATGTATTGGACGAGTGAAATCACAGATTAGTTTCGACGGGTCGTGTTTCTGCTGAAAAACCGCTAGTTTCTTCCCCAGCTGCACGTTATTATGAACACATTTAAAGACGCGGTTATATATAAATGTAGCCAGTCGCCCGCATTTAAAAAACGGAATATGCAATTATATTTCACAACTTTGTGATGTACTGTGACATGGGAAAGGCTGGCAAGTAAGCCGCAGACAGATCAGGGGATTCACTGCCCGTAGGCCTAATGGCTTCTACATACCTGACGCACCCGACCGGTAGCGCGACAATGTGACGTCAAAATGACGTAGATCTCTCTGGCGCACCAGGGTTTTGGCCGTGTAGCACACTGTAGCGCACCACTCATTTTTTTTTCAGACGAGTGCGACAAGGCGGAAACAGGAAGATGGACTAGTTCGAGGGCAAGCGAGTTGCAGTGTTTTGTTACTGTCGTGAATTTTTAATAGTTTGCTGGATAAGTTAACAAAGTTACCAGTGAGAGTTGCAACACATGGAATTAAGAGGAAAGAATAGAAACGATTTATTTTCAAACACAGGATATCTATTAAGGCCTGAACAAAATCTCTTTCCACTTCAGGAAATTACACAAACTCAGCCAGCTGCTAGCTAGCTAGCCAGCTAACTAAACTGTTTAAATTATTAAAATTTCCCTCGGGATGACTACCCCGAAGTACCTATCTATATATCCATCTATCTATCTATCTATATCTACTAGGGCTTTGACTTTGGCCCAAAAATCCTATTCGAAGTTCGTTTGTTTATTAATATTAAAATTCGAATATATTCGAATATGTATTAATAATATTTTAACCATTACATGTCTCCAGTAAGACCGATATTGGTATCAAACTTAAGTTCTATATGTTCTGTCCACCAGAGGGCAGTGTATCAGTCAATGTCAATAGACTATGTGCACGAAAGGTTAAAATTGTTATTGAGATAGGGCTGGGCGATAAAATGATAGCGATATGTATCGCAATAGACATGTAATCGATATCAATAAAAAATACGTTCGATAGAACATTCATAATTAAAAGCAACACACACCTCCTGCCTTACGTTGTCCATAAATAAATAGGCTAAATATATCTTGCATTGTAGTATGTCAAACTCTACCAGAGTAGGCGATAGAAGTAGGCCTACCTCAACACAGACTCTCCTTCCCCCGTACACTCTCTCTCTCTCTCTCAACAGGCGCATCCCTCCTCAGCATGCACAACATGTAATCCAAACATTAATCGTGCAAGATGACTGGCTAAATTGCTATTAAATCCGGTTAGCATCATTAGCAGGCTGCTTAATTTGTTTAAAACTGTTGCATTCAAATTGACTGCTAAGTTCTAATCATCTCAATCCCGATGCAAATGGAGAAGTATTTTCCAAGACTCAAACGGGCCTGTCCCAAGGAGAAAAAGTATTCATTTGAAACTTAAACACACGTAGGGAAACTGAACAGTCTAACCAGACTATGATACACTAGCAAATTAAGCTAATGTTACTTTGTTTACAATATTTCCAGGCTTCAACCAGTGCTGCTTTTAATTCAGACTTATCTGCACATTTATTTATTTGAGTGTTTTTCATGATTGTGTTGCCATTTCTTTTCCCTGTTTGCTTTGATTGATAACTGAGGTGATTAAAATCAGAGGAAGGTTAAGTTTAAAATAAAAGTGTCTATTATGTCTATGTGTGAGCTCACTAAAAGCCTTGAACCAGCCAGATGCTAACGCCACCTACAGGAGCCCAGATGACCAATAATAGCCTTGCTAATGAGCTCGTGATTTTACTTCACCAGGCGTGAAAAAAAAAACTCGGAATCTGAATCGAAAATAACGTTTACAACCAAATACATTTATAGAAATTATCTCCATAGGCTAGAGGTAAAATTTGTTCGAATATCTTTTAATTTTAAAAATAATCGAATTATATTCGAACACACCTTGGAAACTACATGATAATGATGATGGTAGTTGTGAATAGTAGCAACCAAAGTCTGAAGTACCATCACAGAGGCTAGCTACTGGTGTTTCTTACTGCAGCTTCTTCTGCTGTGTAAGTAGTTAATGTTAGTCTTTTCACAACAGCGACACCTCTGTTCAGGAGAATATTGCAACTAGTGTTGCGACCACCACGTAGAAAGTATAAATGGTTACGGGCGCTTTCTGTGACGATCACATTGTCGGCTTACTGGTCGGGTGCGTCGAGTATGTGGGACGTTTTAATAGGACAGCAACACACGCTGGAGAGATATAGGCTACTATATGCTGACATCAAACCATGGAACGAACACAAGTTTACCCGACTGTAGTTCCCGCTGTTCATTCTGTGAAGTTTCTTCTTCCGTTTCTCATGCCCTGAATGGTAATTTCTGTTTCATGTTCACCTTCTTAATGTAGCCTATGAGACACTGTCGCTATAACTGTATACCTGTCTGTCACTAGCTTGACTAACTGAAGGGGAGACGAGGGAGGGGGTCTTCATTTACTTGCGGGGACCTACGCAACTTGCGTAGTGTGCGTATAGGGAGAACCGGCCCTGGCAAAGCCTTATCATAGGCATGTTACATTCATGACATGAAAAGTGAAACTAATTGAAGCAACAACTTGACCATTGGACAATCCTACCACAAAAACTTTCTATAGGCCTGCAAAGTTTGACATAAAAAGTGGAATATGAACGCATTTCATCACACCTGACAAGTAAACAGAGCTGTTGCTTTTCGCGATTTGACTGATTCTGAGAGCTAGCGGGATATTTGCGCGGCTCCGCTCACTAGCTCTGATTCGGATCACTTATGTAAAGATTATAAGAACTGATTATTTTTCGATTTATGGCAGGTTTTTAATGCGTTCTACGGAGAAGAGAGACTGGCGTTGGGTCACGGTTTGGAATGAAAGGGAGAAGAAATCAGGACAGTAACATGGTGGACTACTTTTGTTTTTTTTTTTGACAACGTAGTTAAGGCGGCAGGCATGTTTTGCCAAGGCGGCCGCCTTGACAGCAAAGTGCTGCGGGAAACCCTGTACTTTATGTGTGTGTTTATTTTCTGCATCCTGTGTGCATGTGTACTTCCATGAGTTGTAACTCCACGCTTCCCTCCGCAGTTCTCCTGTCTATCTGCTCTCTGCTGTGTGACCCAAACCCAGATGATCCTCTCGTACCCGAGATCGCCCGCATCTACAAGACTGACAGGGAAAAGTGAGTGAACATGCATGTATGCACGTAGACATGTACATTCTCACACAGTAATGCAAATAGACTCAGACAGGCATACACAACATGTGTAAAGAAGCCTATTTTCTGATTCTGATTCTATAGCATGTAGAGTAATGTTACGGCGACAAGCTAGTTTTCCGATATTGCCTTGTGCTGAATGGCAAAATTATTGTTCACCAACGTTTTACTGACTTAAAATGTGGCCCTTTTGAAGGTGAAGCTGGCTGTAGTGCCGTAAGTGTAGCAGTCAGTGTGTTATGATCAGGTATTCTGTGATTTAGCATAATGACCTATGAAATTACCTTCTTAAACTGTATGTATTTGGATATAAATGGCATATGGTAACATCACATATAGTGAATGCCTAATAATTGTCCTATTGGTCTTTATCCATATGATGTCATAGTTCACACTTGACTTGCATCTCAAAGCAAGCAGCAGTGGTTTTCATGAATCTAATGAGACCATGTCACCATGATCTCTCTACAGGCTACTTACCAGAGACGACACAGCTACATTAAGACGAGGATGAGTGCTATTGCTCTACACACATATGCACATAGAAAACACGTACAGAGTGAATTCTTTAGGAAATGTCTCGCGTGAGGCATGCTCTCCGTACTCTACTACCTTTCAAAGCTGGGGTGTGATGTGTGTGCAATCTCTTAGGTTTGCAGTCGCCAGTAGACATCACTATTCAAACTGCAGTCTCAGGGCCAGATTCGACTGATGAGTAATGATATTGATGATCTGCCAGACGCCTTGGTCAAACTCTGGATTAGACGTGTGTGGAAAACGCCAACAAGGCTTCCCCTTCAGATGCAGCACATCTCTGAACTTAATTTTATCCAAACTTGTACTTCACTACTTTTCCTGCTTTGGGTGTTAGTGTAATTTTAGTCTGGAGCTGGAGCTTTTGGGTGGTTTAGAAATGTTAAATGTGACGTCAGTCGTAATTGGATTGGTATGTCATTTTGTTTGATTAGCACAGATGCTGGTGTATTTAGTGTTCTGAACTTGGCTCTTCTCCTCCCCTGCAGGTACAACAGAATAGCTCGGGAATGGACACAAAAGTATGCAATGTAGTTCTGGAGCTCGGATTCACGGCGGGAAAAAACAAACAAACAAACAAACAGCCCACGCCACCTCTCTTGTCTCCGTACCCACGGCGACACTCGAAAGATTAAGAGAAAAAAAAGCAAAAGCAAACAAAAAAAACAGGTCTCAAATTCCATTGGAGTGCTTTGCTCCTGGCCACTCCCCCTTCCCCTCCTAAACCCCTTGACCCTGACCTTTGACCTTGCCCAGCAGACATGGTGTGTACATACTCTCTCCGCCCCGACCACGTGACCCCATCCCTCACTCTACTTCTCTATCCACTCCATCTCTCTCCTTTTCCATCTTTCATCCCACCTTCTTTCCCTCCTTCACCCCCCCCCCCACCCCACAACATGCACGCTCCATGTCTTGCTCCCACCTTTGTCGCCACGGCGACTAGCCCCGTCCCCTCCGAGGTTCAGTCAGAACTAGCTGGCGCAGCGTTGCCTTTTTTTTTTTTTTTCTCTTTCCCATAAGCATTCCTTCTTCATTCGTCATTCTGAAAGAAAAGGTAAATAATAATAAAAAAAATAAGAAAATAAATACGATTTTTAAAAATAAGTAAACAAGCAGTTGCTGGAGCCTGGTGCCCTGAGGAGCAGGGTTGGGTTAGTTGGGGGATTGATGAGGGGAGGGATTGATGGAGGGGCGTTCACGATATAATGGACCTTCATGTTCTCATCCTTTCCACGGCTCGCGCTTGTATTTGCGGCTGGGGGGTGTTCTTTTTTTCCTTTCCTCTGGTTTAGCCTTTTTTTTTTTATTTCTTCCTCCTATCTGGGTCAGTGGAGGGGTATGCTGGCTTGTATTTTGTATAAAATCTTTAAGGAATTCTTTTAAATAAAATCATAGCAGACCATTAATGGGGGAAAGACCGCTGATCTTTTGGATCATTCTAAAGGACTTGAATTCTATAAATATATAAATATTTGTTTTTCCATTCGCCATAACCATGACTGTCTCTCATCCATTCCCCCCCTCCCCCACAACCTTTTCCTACCCCTTACCCTCACATACACACATACTCTCCCTCACTCACACACGTGCACACACATGCACAAACATACACACACAAACAGGCGAGATGTGGACCAGTTTATTTAAGCCCTTCTTTAGTTGAGTCCTTGTGTTCTCTGGTTGGCTCTTGAGCCTTAGGTGGTGTTTTTGTTTTAGAAGCTAACATGCGGCTGTGGGGGTGCGCGCTGACCCCCCTCCCCTCGCCCCTGCCCCCTGTTCCCCCAATCCCACCCCTCCAGCAGAGGACCACCTCCAAACACACATTTACATACATACATACGCACGCACACACACATACACAACTCTGTATATTTAATTACCGGAAAGCTCCATCGGGCTTTGTGTGTTGATTAAAAACTGTGTAATAAAATGATTACTAAAGTCTTATTGTCTTCAGATGCTTGGGTTACTTTTGGTGAGTCTGTGTTTTCTTCCCTGGTGTAATTCTGATTCAGAGGCCTATGACGCCAACACCAAAATATTTAGGGAGAATAAATGTTTTTGATTTTGCTGGGAATTATTTATCTCGTTAAAGGTTGTATCAGCGATTGCAGACCCCAAAAAAGCCCAAACATAAATGGATCACATTCATCTAATCGTTCCTACACTGTAACAAGATTCTGTGATTTTCACAGCATCACTGCTGTTTTTGAGGAAAATGTGTACTGTATTTGTGAATACAGTATGTTGCTGTAGTTTCGCTATGAATTATGGTCAAAAATGGTCAAACTACAGTAATACAAATTTGCTGCGAATCATAACACAGTAATAAATCTGATTCCTCCCTCACTTGTCAGCTTTTTGAAAATTTTGAAAAAACATGGCGGAAAATCAGTTGGGGTTTTCTGTTTTCTTTTTGCACATAAATACAAAGTTAAGCTCCCAGATAGCAAGGTGACATTGATGATATGTTGATTTTCCATCCAAATCATCATTTTGAAAAGATATTGAAAAGTCATGGATTTATGGTTTACTGGGAAATTTTGACGTGGTGATTGAAACGTGCACCGCGCGACGACGTTTGAACTGTCCGGCGGCGGGAGATCATTTTTGAGCAACAGTTCAGTCAGTCAGACCAAAGGTGTTCAGCACTCTGTCAAGTTCGCAGCTCCACCTTAATGGTAAGCAAGCATTTATTTATGTAACGTTAATGTTTCATTGTGAAATTGTACTACATTAAATTCGGGCATGTGTACAGTCTATGTACGTTGTACTGTCTAACTTACAAACTCATCCATGCTAAGTCATCAACTAAGTAAGTAAGGTTAGGCTAGCTATCATAGTTGCTGTTGCTGTGAAGGTGGCATTAACGTTAATGTTTTAGCAGTCTCATTTATATTAGGCCTAGCTGCTACCTTAGTTCTCAGTAAGTTACAGTTTATTATATTCATATAATTTATATAAAACATTCGCTAGTAGTGCTAGGCCTAGTATGTTACTGTCACAATGTTAGGCTGAAGATGATGTGCTGCTGGTTAACGTTAACGTGGAGGTTTAGCTGCTACCAGCTAACTTATGTAACGTTAACTCATCGTAATCAGTACATATATCTATGTGTTGCTGCAAGCAAACATCATCAATGAGCTCACCCAGCTGGCTAGCGTTAGCAGCTAAATATACCTTCTTGAAACTGAGTTATGCTAACACCATCTTCAGCCTGGCATTTTGACAGTAAACTCAAAAAACATACAGTATATATATAAATGATTATTCTAAAGTTTCACTTGTAAGTAGCCTTCAGTTTCAGTTGAAAATTGTTATCTAACACTGTTTATCTTTTTTTCTTCTATTTCTGCTAGGTGCTGCTTCACTCTGCTACTGGTGGTGGATCAGGCTGACTGCAACCGTTGGTCTAACGTTAGGATGCAGCACACGAGAATTTCTAAACGGAAAAAAGTGAATAAATGTACTTGCTTTTCAAACTGATAACAAGTTGTCAATGGTTATTTATGCAAGTTTGTGTAGCCTAAACCATACCTAGGCCTAGTCAAATTTATCCTGGCTGTAGATAAAAGCGGGATATGAATTTCCCAAAATTACTGTATATAATATTACAGCACTGGTATTACTACTGTACTAAGTTACAGTATGATCCATACGTACTGTGATTAAAAATACGGTAGACAATTCAATACTGTATACATTACAGCACTGGTAGTACTACTGTAGTTTGCATTTACAGTATCAGGCATAGGTACTGTGATTTCATATACAGTAGGTGTACTGTAGAGTAAAATACAGCAACGTGCTGGTTATTTGCTGCCAGCAAGTTGCTGTAAATTTTACGTTAAACGTTTTACAGTGTAATGATCCGCTAGCTGCCTTCCCCATAAGCAGGCCGTCAAAAAAACGTGTCTGTAGGCAGCCTATAAGCTCAGATCTGCACACAGAAACAATTGCTAACAACAAGTGTTGCCAACTACGGAGCCCTAGAGGGGTCATCGCAAAAGGTTTTGCATGTTGAGAGAATGTGCGCTCGTTTTACTACATTGTGCGCTCGTTTTACTAAATTGTGCTCTTGTTTAACTAAATTGTGCCCTTGTTTTACTAAATCGTACGCTCGTTTTACTAAATTGTGCGCTCGGTTTACTAAATCGTGTGCACAATTTACTATATTGTGCTCTCCTTTTACTATAGTGTGAGCTCATTTTACTAAATTGAGCTCTCATTTTAAACATAGTAAAACGAGGGCACAATTTATTAAACGAGTGCACTATTTACTAAAACGAGCGCACGATTTACTAAAATGAGGGCACGATTTATTAAAACGAGAGCACAATTTGTGAACATGGTTATAGAACATTGTGTGCACGATCTACTTCAACGTGGCCACAATTTGTAAAACGTGCACTCAATATTGTCTTGACACATGTAAACATGAGCACGTTATAGTATACTCGAGATCTCGATCTACTAAAACGCACCCACGAATAATTAAAACGTGGGCTCGAAGAAATTAAATTGTGTGCACAAAAACATAGTGTGGTGTCAAGGGGTATCCCCGGGAATGACGTCGGGAGGTGTGTCGCTTGTAGTGACGTAGAGGGAATCTCATTGATTGCAGTGCACCTGGTTATAGCCCCGTTAGGTAGGCTGTAGGTGGGAGAGCAGATGATTGTGTGTGTTTGTACAGGCCCCTTGCCAACATCGTCCAGCTGAATGTTTGGCGAAGTTTTGAGTGTTTGTTGAGGTCCAAGTGTATGCAGAGCTGTGGTGTTTATCGCGAACGGTGTGAGCTGGGCTACATAGCCTGAGAAGCTGAGCATCGTGAACGACACTGTTTATGTCTCCCGTTTCATAGTCCGTATCAAAGCTTACCTCGTTGTGTGCATCATTGGTGTGCGCGTGGGTTATATGGTGAGGCCCATCGGGCGCTAGAGGGAACCTTATTGTATTGGGTGGGTATTAGGCGATACTACCAGTAGCCTATTTGTACCAACAGTAGGTCTACGTGTTGTAATTGTTTGGGAGCTTGTCGCTGTGATGTGCTTCGATTGACTTCTAGACCTCACAGTTAAGTCAACAATCCAGGAGATAGTGGAAACCGGTCATTAGGCTACAACAGAGCCCGCGAGTAGCCTTTGTAGTAGAATTTCCCCATTATGGGTCTCCATAGCTGGCGGTTGACACCACAGTGCCCCTGCTACAAAGAGTAGAAGTCCGCTATAAAACATGACCACCTAAACTCTTTAATTAGCTGCTTACGGTTATCATCACATTACCAATATGAACTGTTACAGACAGCTGTAGGCCTAGTCCATGTCAAGGTAACACGAAGTTGCCACCACAGCACAGCGAGCGGTGAGAAAATGTCGGGAATTACTAAATGTGAGCACGAAATACATATTTCGAGAGCTCAATTTAGGCCTACAACGGGGTCACGTTGTATTAATTCGAGGGCTCAATTAAAGGAAAACGTGCTCACGTTTTATTAATTCGAGGGCTTAATTAAAGGAAAACGTGCTCACAAATTATCACGACCAGAAAAAATATCACTTAAAGTGAGCTCTCCCGGGCTCCGTAGCCAACCACTCAAAGGCAAAAAAAAAAAAAATGTTAGAACCAATAACCGACGAGATGCGCGTTCAGGTTCAGCTCTGTTTGAACGTCATCAGAAGTGACCCGCCATGCTGATACAGCCTTTAAATGTGAAATTGAGAATCTTGTTACAGTAAGGGTTCAATTAAAGGATTGTTTTGGGAAATAAGGGTCATATTTTGCTCCTTAAATGTCACTATCCCATTGTGTAAATATTTAATTGCCCTTGAATGTGAACATTACTATTGGTTTTAGTCATTCATGTTATGAAAGTTTTTTTTTATTGTTATTATTCATTTGTCCACTTGAAAACCTGTGATTGGACAGGAGGTGGCACTGTTTGGTGTCACAAAAAATGAAAACGTATCAAAACAAAGACGGTTGTGGGACACTTCACGGAATTTTGGTTGAAAGGCAATTGCAATGAGGTTACTGTTAATCTCAGCCACTTGACATTGCTCTTGCCTAACGACTAAGTGAGCTCTGAGCTCCTGCTTTTACTATGCCGTTGCTTGTTGCCAGTTCGTCTGTTCAAATGTGCACTTAATTGTCTGGTACTGTTCTCAAGTGTAACATGATAATTTAATTTCGCATAGCATAGAGCAGAGGTTCTCAATCTATTTGGGGCTAAGGCAAACCAATTTATGGTTACTAATTATAAAGTGGTCTATGTCTTACATTATTATAGTCTAACAGGTGATTCTTATGCTCATTTTATCTAGTGCTCATGTGTTGAGACTAGCAGCGATGCTCGCGATATTGATTGAGCTGCGTGATATCATCAGGCCACTTTATGACTAGGCCTACCTACAAACCGTTTAAATTAAGAAGCGTGGTCATTGATGCACTTTAGGACTACCTTAAACCGTTTATATTAAGAAGGGAGGTCATTGATACATTTAAAAGTATACATTACGCCAATTGCATGAGCCTGTATGAAAACGCATTGGGTTCCTCACAATTCCACTGCACATCTCGGTACACTAGCCTATAAATCTAGACGCACCCTAACGGCAGCTGCCGGGCTGTGGGTCTGGCTTGTCATGCTATCGGTACACCGGTTGAGAGCCAAATTCAAATTTTAGCCTACATGAACCACTGGCTCAGAGGGTAGAACACCATTTCACCTGTTGGAAGGTATGACTGTCACCATTCATTCAGGTAGTTGAGAGCAACGGAAAGATGTTACCTAATTAGGCATCTTGAGCTATTTCTGAGTAAGCAGGACTTATCCTATGTTCTGATTTAGGTCCACTTGCAAATGCTAGAACATTTTTTAAGGCTACTTCGTGTTTTCAGTGGTTGGTTGGATAATCACTTCGGACTTTATTTGAACGGCTCCAAGTCCCTTCAAGGCACAATGCGCTCTGATATGCGCGCAACGCGATCCGTCCAAGCTTCTGTCCCTATTGGTCAGTTCGCCTGTGACGCTGCTGAGTCAGGTCCCGTCGCCACAAGCTGGATAAGGACAAGGTTCAGACCTGTCGTTTACTGACCTTGTTGTAAACCAATTTCTTATTGTGTTGTAAAGCAAAACAGGATGGCATCGCCGCCTTTTCCGCCTCTCCCTACCCTACCCTCACCTGCGGGCACCTCAGGATTCAGAGTTTCTAAAGGTAGGGATTTCTAACTGTTTAAATTACCCTGCTTGCTATTAAGTTAAGTAGCCTACTGTTCGTGTGACTGTTTATATTTTCCAGAGGGCAGCCATGAATGATCAACTATTTGGTGACCCTGACGCATCTGGGCGGAATAAACAGAAGTCAGTTTGTTGACCTGCGGTGGGTCAACAGAACCTGCACTTCAACAATAGCATAATTACCCCTTATGTCCGATATATTCTCTAAACTATGGTTCCACTTTCCACTACATAGCCTACCATGACCTATGGAGAATGACGCCTACAAGAGCGAAGGTGTGTGTGGTGTTAAACTTTGTCTCGCTGCAACACTGATGTCTGTTATTGAGTTACAGACGGTGCTGCATCCTATTCCTTCACATAGTAGCCTAGGCCTATAGCTGCCATACATCTGCGTGATTCTTAAGCCCCTATAGCTCCGCGAGTGGCTGGAGGCGATATAGACAAAATCCGCGGCCTGACCACCACAGGGAAAGGCTACTGTGCCAAAAGAGAGACCGCGCGTTTTAGGAAACTCGTGTAACGCACCTGACTAGACCCTTGTCGCCATGGTTACGCTATAGGATGAATTACTCGCGTTAACCCAGATCAGCGGTAACCCGGATTTCTCGTGGACGGCGCATGGGATAGCTCTCGCGCGAATTTTTACCGTCAGACGGAGTATTCCGGATATTCCTGTCTTAAAAAAAGGCACATACAATTTTCGTTTAACCTTAAACTGCAGAATAAGATGAAGGAGACGCGTGTTTCACACACGGGCTGTAGCATTATCCAGTGCACAGCAGCGAACCCGTGTGGAGGGTATGGATAGTGTGTGGAATCCCTGTATCCAGTTTCATACACAAAGGTCATCTGAGGCCGTGCTAGACAGAGTCAACAAGAGTGTCTCTGGAAATGCAGTTCTGGAAATATCACCTTTGGTTAAAATCGTGATGGGTGAAATGGAACATAGTTTGGCTGTTGGAGGAGTTGACCCAGTTGCACGTTACTTAGGCCTATCAACATACCATCTCAGATTAGGCTGTAGCTGTGCTGCAAAGATTAGATTGCATTCCAAACACAGAACCCTCTTAACAGCCTACTAATGGACATAGACTGTTCATAAATTATATTGACTTTCACAAGTCTTTTATTGTCTTCGGTGGTGTAGATCAGAGGTTCTCAACCTTTTTGGGGCTAAAGCACACCAGAGATCCAACCAAGCTGAGACCACAGCGATAGGGATATGCTCACATGATGGTGACTGAGTTATTTAATTAAGAAGCTGTGTCATTTATGCCTTTAAAAAAGCATATTTCATGAGCCTGTATAAAAACACACTGGGTTCCTCAAAATTCCATGGTGCACCTATACGTAACGGTAGGCTACACCAGTGTGCCTCGGTATCAGAGAGAGCTACCGGTGTAGACATCTTAAAGTAAAAGATCAGGGTAGAATATAAAAGTCAAGTCAAGTTTATTTAGAGCATTCCACACACGGGTAATTCAGTGTGCTCATAAAAGGCTAATAGAAGAGCCTCTGTGTGTGCATTTGCAGAACAGCTGACCACCATCGTTCCTGTTGCAGTGGCCGCAGTGGTGGGTACCTACCTGGTGAGCAGGTACTTTAGTAGGAGCAGCAGTTGCTCCAAGGGGAAGGTGAATCTGACCCTGAACAAGGACAGCCCCAAGGTGGTGCATAGCTTCGACATGGAGGACATCGGCTCCAAAGCGGTCTACTGCCGCTGCTGGAGATCTAAGAAGGTATCCACATACGCAAAGCACACACACACACACGCACACAAGCAACAAACACAGATTGCCATTTGTAGCCTACACTTAGGACTAGTTTTTCATTCATGGATTAAGCCAAGTCCTAGCTGTTTTCAGTGGAAATTTTCATTGAAGTTTTCTTTCAGTCTAGGACCAGAAAATAGACCTATACTGTTGGCTACACTCAGACCTTAGTTTTGTGATTTAGATTTGGAATTCAGACCCATGCATGCTGTGAGCCACACGTGTAAATGCACTTGTCAAACTATGTCAGCCATAGACATTTAAATGTCAATTTCATGAAGACACTATGACTTCAACATACTGTATGTTTTTTTGATAGTATTTATTGAATATTAACTCCCAATGGGAGAATAAATGTTATTCACTGACTTGTCCATAGTGAAGTGCAGGGAATTTACACGATTTCCATACACTGTACAGCAGCTTAGAGTGTTTGAAATTCCCATTTCCAAACACTGAGGCGGGCAGCTTGTAATTACGCCACATTTGAACATCTCAAAGCCAGTGTAATTGCACAGTTAACCACGTGTAACAAAAAGTAATGATAGCCTATTGACATGAAATTGCATAAAATCTGGATTGAGGTTAGGTTTATGCACTAGATCAATGTAATCAATCCAGGGCTGTTAAACACTGACAGTTCATCTATAATAAGGTTAAAGGGTATGCAACAGTACAATCCATAAAATACGCAAACTAACACAAACACAAAATAAAAATGCCTTTCAAAAACGAGCCACAGTATAGTTTCATTAGTTCTGTCTGTTAGCTTTATGTTATTGTTCTCCTAAAACTATGGCTTTTATGTTTATGATTATGTTTATGTAACCTGGCAGATGCTTTTATCCAAAGGGACTCACAACAATATTGAAACATTAGCCTACATTACAAAGTCAATAGCCTACAATAAACATATTATTATTATTATTATTATTATTATTATTATTATTCTGTTTCTTAGTCATGGTTTTATTTTATGAACCAGTTTATGGTTTCAGGAAACACTGCATTGTTTAAGCCCAGTTGTAATAACAGAACTTGTGACCATGGACAAAGAGCCCAGACTAGTTGAGCATCAGTGGTGTTTCACTGTGTAATGGGTTTGATAGCTAATGCCTTTGAGGAGATACTGAAGTGTGCTTTACTTAATGTGGTGATTAGTCATTCACAAAGTTATATTTAGGTACAGGGTGTTGTATAGAGTTGACTCTGTGTGTGTGTGTGTGTGTGTGTGTGTGTATGTACATGTATCTGTGAGGTACACTGTGTTCATTTGTGTGGAGTATTTCAGAAGTGTGTTGTGTCTCTGACTGTAAGTGTGAGTGTAAGTTTCCTATGAACACACACAAGATTGATTGTTAATCGGCTTCTTCATGGTAGATATGTCATATGCCATAATAGTGCTGATATGATTCTGATATGTTTGTTGTTGTTTGTGTGTGTGTGTGTGTGTGTGTGTGTGTGTGTGTGTGTTGGTGTATTTTTCTCTGCAGTTTCCCTATTGCGATGGCTCACACACCAAACACAATGAAGAGACTGGTGATAATGTGGGCCCTCTGATCATCAAGAAGAAGGACGCCTAACTCGCCCGTTAGTGCTACAGAATTGTTAGTGTGTGTGTGTGTGTGTGTGTGTGTGTGTGACAGCTGCTTTTCCTTGGCCAATATCAGATAAATGAATTAGAAATAATCTGTGCATTTGCTTGAAACGCACCTCAGATTCCATAGCCAAAGACATTATCGCCTTATTATGTAAGTGGGACTTTCATATGTGGGATGACCACGGCGTCCATATGTGTAGACAAGCAGAATAAGGGTCCAGTGCTGAGACAGAGATGAGATGCTTCGGTGCACACACACACACACACACACACACACACAAAGAAATAGTCTCTCTTTACCTTTCTTATACACGCACATTAAGTGACACACTCAGACAAATATATCAACAAATAAATCAGAGTCAACTCTTAAAGCACATGGATCAGAAACAGCCACAGCACTATGAATAACACACATAACATACACCAGCTCCGAAGCGGCAGGGATCAAATACAGTTTAGATCAGTCACATCTTACACTCAAATATGGTCATATTTCCCCAGATGTGCATGGACGGTTACATCCTACAGTAGGTCAATTATGCACACATTCACACTCACACTGACACACACTCTCTCACACACACACACACACTGAATACAAGAACAACACACATAAATGCAATTCTCATCAAACTCGACCACCCACTCACCCATCTGACCATGAGGGTCCCCCAAGGAGCTAAAGTGACCCGATGTGACGGTTGCCAGGGGACTGGGCTTTCAGCCAGCTGAAGACCTGAACCCGATGAAGGCCGGATCTGATGGAGAGTCATCTACTTCCAGGTCATCTACTTCCGGGTTATACTGTCACAGCTGCATTTCGAAGGCACGTGATCAAGTCCTTTCCTCTGCTACATTCTATGTGTGCATTGTCACTGTAATGGCAGTGTTTCCCACAGAATTGAATTCTATTTGTGGTGGTAGGTTTGCAAAATTAACTTAAATGCAACAGTTTTTAACAAATTAGTGCAGTGTGGTTATAATTCTAACCAGATTTAAGCACAATTTAGTATAATCAGGAAATCATTATGTAGTGGTCAATGTTGATATTGTGGTAGGCCGCCACAAATAAGTCAATGTATGGGAAACACTGAATGGTGATCTATGTTGTCCTGTATCCAGGGAAGAGATGTCTGTAATAAACTTTTGTCTCTAGTTGCTTTGGCTTTCTCTGTCCAGCAGCTCCACTGTTGGTGTTAACCATTCTAAAAACAATCACATTTAGGATGAACCATTCCAACTTATTCAATGAGGCCTTTTCCTGTTTTCAAGGTCCTGTTTTGTATTTTATTGTAAAGTAATGCAGGGAGTAGACTCCTTGTATCAGAATCCAAGATATTCCTCTTGCATCCACTAGATGGCAGTTGTGATCTTGCCTCTGTCAGATCTCCTCTCTATTATGTGTGTGTCTGTGTGTGTGATTTCACCTACATTGACACCTTAACTAACCAAAGCTTGGTTCTTAACCGTGTCAGGTTTTTACTGATTCAGTGTTTTAATGTTCACTGATACACAGTTAGACTATAGCCATTTTGATATTAATGGTTAGCACACTTGAGTATCCTAATAAATGTGTAGGCTATCTTGTCAACTGAGCTAATTTTTAAGTGTGAGATTTTTAGGCCAAGTACAGAGAGCATAAGGAAACCCTCATAGGTGTTCATATTTTACAAGTAATTGTGTGTGTGTGTGCGTGTTAGTGTTTTATAGGTAAGGTGTTCGATGTCCAGGGGGAGTCCATTCAGAGCTCCCGCACCTCTCTCCATATTAATTATTCATGTCATTTCCACAGCTGCAAGTGTGTGTGTGAGAGAGAGAGGGAGAGAGAGAAGGAGTGATTCCTGAGGCACTGTGGGTAGCAGTTGCTTCACTGCAGGAACCCCAAAGGCCTGAGAGAAAAGCTAGTTTCTTTGGAAGTGAGAGGAGGAGAAGGAGAGAGGTGGAGGGGGAGAGAAGAAGAGAGAGAGAGAGCACCTGGAGGAGGCTGAAAAAGCAGGGAAGTAGGAGCGAGGGAAGGCCTGGCACATAGCGCCACACAAAGACATGCAGGAATGAGAGGCTGAAAGAGTGGGAAAGAAAGAGAGAGAAAGGGGGGACAGAGCAAAAGAGAGAGAGACCTAAAGATGGTGAGGGATGGAAAGAGGGATGAGAGAGCGAGGGGAAGAAGGAGTGTGAGCAGGTCTCCGGGGAAACGCTCAGCAGTGTTTCCGTGTGTTTGGGGAGCTGGCTGATGGCATTCCACAGCGTCTGAGAAACCGGACGTACGTTTGCTCCCTCTTTTTTCCCTCCTTTCATCCCCTCTTTTTTTTACTTTCTTACCCTCCCCTCCCCTTCTTCCCTCTGTCTCTTTCTGAGTCCCCTCTCTGTCTTTCTCTCTCCCTCTCTCTCCCTCTTTTTCTGTCGTCTTTCAAGTGGGCTTTATGCTCTCCTGTGGTGAAGGGGGTCATGTGTCTGGACTGCCGGACCAGACCATGTGACGCTAATCCAACACCCCCGCCACACACGCGCAGCACACACACACACACACACACTCTCTCCCTCACACACACGCACACATGAGCCCCGAGTCGTTCTCTTGCCGCAGGAGAGAAAACATGAGAGACAGATGCGAAGCCTGACTGGAACCACACACTCACTCTCACAGACACTCACACACTTACTCACACACACACTCACACTCTCACACACTGGCAAATATATATATAGATCCACACTTATTAAGAGAAGAGCCAGCGAGGCAGGCCATGGTGTGTTGTGTGTGTGTTGTGAGCGGTGTGGCGTGGCATGGTGTGCTCGGTGAAAGCTGCGTCCTCCTGGGTGAGTGAGCTCAGCAGTGCAGCATGCAGTACTGAAGCCTGCTCACCACAGGCAAGAACACTCTAAAACACTGATAGCCACAGACCCTGGAGTGGATCTGCCTCTGCTCCACCGCACACACACACACACACACAAATCTCAAACCATAAAGCGGTGCTCAGTTTTTCTCCTCAGGGAGATCTCTCAAAAGTTCTTCTTGAAAAGGACTCCCAAAGCTTTGGATTTTACAGCTATATTTGTGTCAGCTGAGTTCATTGGCTCCTTACTTAGAGAACATAGAGTAGGTATGGCACCTTTGTATGGTGAAGTTTTGGTCTTTAGGAGGAGATTTGCGAGTGTGTTCAGGGGCTGAGTGAGGGTTAGTCACTGGCACAGGAGTTCTGAGGGAAGTAAAGAGTCTGTCTTCTGTTCAATTTCTGTGTGTTTGTGATGCCACCAGGACTGTAAATAGCAATGTTGTACACAGCTGAGGAGGTGACTAGTGATTTGAAACTGGTCTGAAACTGGTATTGGTGCTTATTGATGTTTCTTATCACCTCAGAGGAAGCACACATCTGCATGTGTGTTTGGGAGAGTGAGTGTGTGTGTATGCTGTAGAGGCAAGGTCCAAGAGGGAGAAGGAAAAAAGCAAGAATGCGGCCTGGGTCACGACAGTCGGGAGCGGCCTGTGGAGAATGCGGTGTGTGTGGACGACGCGCGAGATAAGGGGGCAGGCGCCCAGCCACCGCGGCGGAACAGAGCTGCAACGCCGAGAGAGCTGGGGCCGTCGCGTGCTGCATAAACAACACGGCGCTCGAGGGCTTAACCACAGCGGATCCGGTGAAGGCTGTGAAATCAGGGTATTAGCGAGACTCTCGGGGCCCCTTCTTACTTTGTGTGCATAGAAATGAATAATGATCCCCCCAAACAAGTATTTGGTTGGTTACCTGAATGAAAATAATAAATCATCTGAATAAAATGAAATGTAGTCTAAGCCTGGTGCACATATGAACATGTCTGAGCTTGTGTTAGAATTAGAATGTTCAAAATAAAAATGGACCTTTGTGTTCACTAAACACACACTCGTTAAGCGCGTAGGCCTTTAGCGGGGAGAGCTGGGCTGTTATTAGTGGACCGAAAAGCCTCCGCCGCGCGACCGACACGGCGCTCTCTCGCTCCCCAAACCCGCATTCTCCTCGCGCCGCACGATCGATTCGCATTGATTCTCCCTGACGAGCTGCTCCACTTTCCAGCCAATGTCCGCGCGCCTGCGATTGGGAAGGAGCCCGAGACGGAGGAGAATTTCTGCCGCCCTGGCGGTGTCACTTCCCCACACTTCAGTTGGCCGCGTGCCAGACAGACAGGAAGCTCGCAAGAGGCGGAGTGGACTCTGCGTCCGCGAGGAAGAGTGGCCGCGAGCGACCAACGGACCAGGCGGGCCAGCGACCGTGCGGACGTGTCTACCCTAGGACCTGTGCTAGAGTTGCTGTCACTGCTGATACACCGAGACGTTACAGGTCGGCTGCACAAGCTGTCCATGTGGTCTACCTTTTGCAGAAATCCCTGTAGCCTATTTTCCATACAATTAATGAGACATAGATGCTAATTAGTGACAATCTGAACTATAGGGCCAATGACAATTAATTTAGCCAAACGTAGACTGCAGCCAGCCAATCACAGATAAATGGTAACCTGAATGGCTGTGTGTTCATATGGCATCACTACAGTATTAACTGTGCTAATTAACAATTAATTTGGCTGTTGTAATTAGTTAATAATGCAAGAGGATGTTTATTTGGAGATTATTGCGGACATCAGATGCTGCAGGCTATCTTTCTACATGGCCATTTCAATTCGAGCTCTTTATGGCTGCGTGGGTATTCTATGGCATTTTATATATAATTAAGGAAGTAAATAATGTAATTGATTAAATATCCCTTCATCTTTTGAATAGTCAATCTTGACAATGGTGTCACTTGTCTTGTTCGCCAGGAGTGATTTCCTTTCCACCCGCGCCCTGCTGCGTCCTGCGCGTCCCATGCGTCAGCCGCTGATGCAGGTAAGAATGAAGGAGTAAATCAAAGTTCTTGGAAAGCATGAATGTGCATGAGGGAAAGTTTAGCCTTAAAGAGATATGACTTCATGTGTCTGCCATAGAGAAAGCCCGCGCCCCCGACCAGCCAACTGCCGCCCGGAATAGTGTCAACAATGGGCTGTCTCTAACCTATCCATACTTAGAGATCTCATATCCATGCTGGACTCAATTAAACTGCACATATACATGTAGCTGTTGGGGAATGGTCAGGATCGGACCCCTGGCGATATTAGAACGCTGATCCGTGACCTGTCGTGCGTCATTTCTCCGCGTCTCACGACGGCGGAAAGTCCACTTCGGTTTTTGTGTGAAGCTCCAAAAATCTATGAAATGTGTTTGCATGTTCTCCTCGGCAAGCGGGGATGTGGAGGTGGGATAGCGAACAGCGAAAGGTTGGAGGAGCCCACGCGCTCGTTTTCGGACAAAGTGCATTTTAACAGCGTCTCGCGGTTCTGTCTCACTGGCGAGCTCGTTTCAACGGAATGCTCGAGACTCTTCCTATCCGTGGAATCAGTTCGGTTTGGTTCTTTCGCCTCTTTTTTTAAGCTGAATCTCCGCAGCAGGAGCACCGCCGGACCGCTCGGACGGAGCTGCCCTCCCCTCGGCTCGCCAGTGTGTTGGTAGGTGCGAGTGGAAGGGCCCGTGTTTGCTAATATGCAGATGTATTGAAGGGAGGGGGAATCATACTTTGTTGAGGACTGTTCAAAGTTGGAATGACATCTTCCCGACGACGAAGTTGAGTAGTTTAAAAAATGAGAGAATGGCCGATTCTTTCTCCACAGAGACGGGCTCGCGCATTCCGAGTGCTGTCACCATAGCCACGCCGGTCGCAGGCGAGTGAGTGGAGACAAAAGGGATTTTTGTTTTACTTTCAAATGTGACGGCGAGTCTTGAGCCGTGGTTTACCGACATACAGGTAGAGACACAAGCGGTGGAACTCTAATAGAAAACGGCCCACATGCATGGGTCTTTTGGTGTTTAGTTCATTTGTTTGTTTGTTGTTTTTTCTCGTCATCGTCGTCATTCTCGAGGCGTCGGTGTTGTAACCGTAAACAGATAATGACATTGGTGCTTGTGGGTCGTCGCGCTGTGCCGAGGTGAAAAGTGTCCTATTCTTTTGTGTGTGCGATAATATTCAATTGGTGATTAACATGCAGAATATTACATATTTTGACAGCATGAAATTGTGGCAAAAATGTATTGCCTAATTTAAATAATTGGTAATTTAATCGGGACGAAATGCTGTGAGAAAACTTTTGGCACCTGCCCCGTGTGCATTTTGCGTTTTGATTGATGGAAATCTGCCGTGTGCAGGAGCGGTGTGAGGTGAGGACAGAATCCGACGGTGAGGGGGATGCATGTTTACTCGCACGCCGTCCCCTCTTTCTGTGCGCGAGGTGAGAGAGTGAGTGAGTGAGTGAGCGAGTGAGCGTGCTATGACTTTGTTTGATCAGCTGATCGCACTAATGTTTCATATGCCAATGATACCGTTGCGCGAGCCCGACTATTCAGTGGCTTCGTTATTGACCTTCCGTACGCTATTGTCCCCACAGTGCAATGCGTTGTTCTCGTGCGGAAGATATCCGCGACCCCCTGCCGCAATACCAGGCTGGACACAGTGCTCGTGCTTTCGTAATGGGATTTGTGGATGAACTTTATGTCTCGCCGCGTCGGGGGGAAATGTCTGGGCCGGAGCGTATGGAATTACATGGCCACATGTTGCATATATGCTCATCTCACGAGCTGAAGAGCGTTGCTTTAATTGCAGAGCTGTCAATCACTCACGTTCCCCGCGGGCAGGAGCGGGACTGTGCGCGCGAACGGCAGGATTTCTCTCTCTCTCACCTGAATGAGGGCTTTATCGTCAGACTCATGCTAAAACACAATCAGCGCTTTCTTCCAGACATGGTGAACTGACCGATGGTTATCCATATCATGACCACATGTTGGCTACTTGGTGATGCGTCGTTAATTTTTTTGTCACGGGGTCTTGTGATTACGGATTGACATTTCCTGATATTTTTTAGTTTTACTGAGAGTCAGTAGTAATTTGATGAGGGAACACGCTGATTATTTGACGCCAGGGAGATCTTTCTCTCCAGCACAGTGGGCCAGTAGAGTTGCATGTTGTCATGATGATCAGTCCGTAATTGGACCACTGACACAAATGTTGTTTGAAGTGCTTGCGTGCTCAAAGGTGTGCATTTGAAAAAGGTGTCAGTGTGCGTCTGTGTGTCTGTGTGTGTGTGTGTGTGAGGATTTCTCACTCGGCTTAGCACGGGATCTGTGCAGCCGAGCCCACGGCTGCTGGGTCTCGCGTTCAGGCTTCGGTGGAACGTGTTCTTGCCTGTCTGACGGTCACAGCACGCACGCACACATACACACACACACACACACACACACCCCAGGCTGTCTGTCTGTCACAGCTCAGCGGAACACTCATGAGAATGCCTCTGCTTCTGGCTTGGCTTCATGCAGGGGGTCCAGGGACACACACACACACACACACACACACACACACACACAGTCTCACAACAACAGCAACACACATGCACAAAGATACACACATAGATTCTCACAACACGAACACAATAACACACACCAGCACCATAGAAAACCACAAAAGTCAAAATAAAAAATACACTGACAGCACTCTACACATGCTCTTACACACACACACACACACACACACACACACACACACACACACACACACACACACACACACACACACAGTTTCCTGTAGTCAAGCAGAGAAGATCACTCATACACCCAGCCACATACAGAAACACACTCACCAAAATACACAATATTTTGGATTGATGTGCATGATCAGAGGTCAGGCAAGGCCAACAGCCTACTCCAACTGCTGTCTGCCTGCCTGCCTGCCTGTCTGCCTGCCTGTCTGTCTGCCTGTCTGTTTATATGGATCTAGGCACTGGCGTGATATGAAGTCATTGTGTTGTTGAGGATTTTAATGTGATAATGTTATTTGGTCATATGCAAAAACGTGAATCATTCCCTACAGTGACAATGATTATACGTGTTTGATTGGACAGTGTCAGGTGAAGTCAGTTACTAACTTAATTGCATCCTTGTGTATTATAACTTACTAATACGAGAGGTCTGTATTGTAACGGCGCATGAAATGGACATAATATCGACAAATCCACTTATATCTTTATTTGCCTTTACCCCAAAAATTACAAAATTGTTAATTAAAAAAATGTCATGAATAATGACTTTCTTTCTTTCTTTCTTTCTTTCTTTCTTTCTTTCTTTCTTTCTTTCTTTCTTTCTTTCTTTCTTTTTGTCTCTCTCTTTCAGTGATGAGGACTGGGGTGAGGCTGTAAGGGGTCTTGGCTGATCTCTGGTCTCTGCAGGTATCCCCCACCACCACCCCCTTCCTCTGTTGTTGTCTCCAGCAGCCCCCCTCTCCCTCTCTGCCCTCTCTCTCTCCCTCTCTCTCTCTCTCTCTCTCTCTTTCTCTCTCTCTCCTGTCCTCTATATTTTATTTATTTTCTCTTTTTGTTTCTCTCTTCTTTTTTGTTTTCCTCTCCCTCTCTGCCCTCTCTCTCTCTCTCTCTCTCTCTCTCTCTCTGCCCCCTCTCTCTTTCTCGCGCTGGACCATGTCTGGCAGTGGGGGGTCAGCCCATGGACCCCAGACTGCAGTGGACCTGCCCCCGTCCTCCCCGGGGTCGATGGTAGAGCGCCGTAACCGCAGCGGCATCATCAGCGAGCCCCTCAGCAAGAGCCTGAAGCGCTCGCGCACGCTAACACTAGCCTCCGCTAACAGCGCTAACAACGGCAACACCCACAGCAGCCAGGCAGGCAAGCCGTCAGCAGAGCCTGGCCAGGGCAGGGTGCCGGCGGGGAGCGTGAAACTGGACCGGGGGGCACTGCTCTCGGGCCTGCTGGACTCGCCCAGCGGCCTCCACCTGGCGCAGGCGGCCGAGCTCCTGAGGCGGGCTGGAATGCTGATGCCACTAGGGGGCGCAGCCTCCGACACCGCCGCCATGCCCCTGGGCGCTGTCACGGGCGTCACCCCCAGCGACCTCGAGAGCGTGGCCGCTTCCACGGCGACGGACTCTGTGGTGGGGAGCCTGTCGGACTTCCCGTTGCTGGGCAACGGCTTCCCGCTCCACCCGGGCCTGTTCATCATGACGCCGGCCGGAGTGTTCCTGGCCGACGGGACGTTCATAGGGGGGGGCGCAGGGGTCACCGCTGCCGAGCACCACCAGCAGGCCCAGAGCGAGCTGTCAGCCGTCGCCAATGGCAACGGCAAGAAGAAGCGCAAGCGCTGCGGGATTTGCGAGCCCTGCAGGCGGAGAGTGAACTGCGAGCAGTGCAGCAGCTGCCGCAACCGCAAGACCGGCCACCAGATCTGCAAGTTCCGCAAGTGTGAGGAGCTGAAGAAGAAACCGTCAGGAGCAATGGAGGTGAGAGAGAGAGAGGGAGGGAGGGGGAGAGAGGGAGGTAGAGAGGGAGGGAGAGAGGGAGGGAGAGAGAGAGAGAGAGGGAGGGAGGGAGGGAGGGAGAGGTAGAGAGGTAGGGAGAGAGGAAGAGAGGGAGGGAGAGGTAGAGACGGAGGGATAGAGAGGGAGAGGGCAGAGTAAAGGATAACATGTATGAGAGAATAACATACAGAGATGACACAGGAGTTGGAGAGCCATTGTACAGTACATTGAGTAAACGTGTCTGCAGATCACAAAAGTTCCATGTGCACATTATTACTGGGTTCTCTGACTTGATCACATGGACATGCACTGAGAGCGGTTTTATTAATTTGAGAAACCTCCTCCTTTGAGGACAAGAAATAGCCAAAATATGAGACCCAAAAACAAAAGCACTAAATGTGTGCAAAATGTTCTTAATCTTTTTTTTTTTTTTTATTGTTGTAATTATTGTCTAGTGAAGCGCCACTATATTGCATAAGGTGAATCTTACATTTGGTTAGTTGACACACCTTATGGCTGGGTATGCAACTTCATGGAGGGTCATTTCATGGGACAGTCAGGGTTAACAAAGCTAGGTGGACAGTCAGGGTTTTACCTTGTTCTTCCTCCATGTGTTCTGACAGGGATTGTGTGGATGTCAGAGACATATGCCAACTGAATTTTCAAATCACTACAA
>NC_063202.1:23285993-23305993 GCF_017589495.1 Alosa alosa
GATTACATATTGCCATCGTCTCAAACACAGGGAAGACAACAACTATTCCATTAATCCAGTTGTAAAAAGTAGAGTTGAGTTTCACTTGTTCATAGAGAAGTAGTTGCAGTTGAATGGCATAAGTTGATCCCAAGCAGTTTTGCCAATCTGTCTGGGAGGTCTCTGAGCTGTAGGTCTGGTTGAACACCTCAGGTGTTTGTAAAGACTTAAGAACAATCTGTTTTCACTCATTGATATTGTTCATGCATTCAGCCAATCAAGCATTCAGCCTTCCTCAGCAGGAGATGAGTTCCTCACTAGGGTTTAACCTAGTACCTACAGCAGTGAAAATCAATCGCACACGCTTCAGCCCTGTCCACACAAAGCTAATCATTGGAGAGTTATCCAGTTGTAACCTGACAGATATGTGTGAACACATGTAGGATTTGTATCAAACTTTGATTGACACATTTAACATTATACACATGGAAACAAGTCAATCTCGTTCGACCACACACTATCTACTAAATACTTAATCATGATTGGTTAATTCTTAGAGTGGGCAGTACTTCCTATAGACACTGTCAGTGTGGTAATTCCTCAGTGGCTACAGCCTATCCATATCCAGCCTTGGGTTTGGTTTGGTGATCCTTGCACACATGCAGGGTGTCTGTCCATCATGTGATGTGGTATTCATAGAAGAAAGGATCAGGCTGTTTAGCGTGGCTTCACAGAGAGGCGCTCCAGGGGCCTGCGTCACAGCCATATAATAAAGGGCTCTGATGACCTAAAACATTACATATGGTTTCCACTATGACTCCTTCAGTAGAGGACTTTTATTATGAAACATCAAGGGGTCCTTTGTAGAGTGCATTGAGTGTGGCAGGTTCATGTTGGGAAGGAGTTCAGGTTGTAGCGCCTATTTTAAGGCAGCTCTGGTGATGGCACAGAGGATAACTTTAAAATGTCTCTTTGAAGTCTGACCATAATTCCTAAATCTTGATAGTTAACATATCTGGCATACCAAGAGAGACTGGTAACCCTTGGCAACCAAAACCTGCGTTAGATGTCATTGTTCCTTTGGTGATATGGACTCCCATTGTAGCTGATCTTGTTAAGTGACATTTGAACCGCTCCCATTGTTAATGGCACCAGTAAGCCTCTGTCCTGCATGACCTTCAACTGACCTCTACTACAACCTTTTAATAGAAAAATCTTTGACCTTTGCCTTTTGTCCTCTTCTCTTTGGTCAGGTAATGCTGCCAACCGGGGCGCCGTTCCGATGGTTCCAGTAGGACTGCCCATCCCAGACCCAAAGAACTGCCAATCAAACTCCAGGCCAATAGTGGCTCAAGACTCTGATGGCCCTGCACACTGGTTGGACAAGACTTGTACACTAATGAACATTCATGACGGATGGTGAGGAGTGGAGAGTGGAGAGAAAGGGCTCTCCGGAACCAAAAACGAACTTCAATTCTGATGGCCAAAGGGTCATCTAGAACATTCCTCTTTTTCTATGTTCCGTTTTGGAACCATCATGAGTTCTTCGCTCCAAAGACCGAAAGTCTTATTTGGAGAACCTGGAATTGTTCACACCCGGAAGAAGAAAAAAAAAAAGGACAATCAGTTTTTGTTTGGGTTTGTTGGTTTGTTTGTTTGTTTCCGTTTGTGTTTGGTGTTTTTATTGTCCAGATGTGGAGAGATGCGTACTTGCATTAGAGAATGTAAATTTAATGCTCTTTTTCAGAAAAGAAAAGAAAAAAAAGAAAAGGAAAAAGCAGCCGACTCATGACTAATAAGAAGCTCTGTTCTACTTTAGCTATGTTTGTACTGACAGCTTCTTCATGCTTGGGCTACCAATACTGAATGGGGCTTCAGTCAGTTTGCACATCATTGGGTTCTAAAAGGTTTAAAAAGCACCATGCCACCATACACACACACACACACACACACACACACACACACACAGCATGGGGCAGCACATACCACCACGCTCTTACACACATATACATACATGCATCCATGCCCCCCCCACCCCACACACACACACACACACATACGTTCAGACACACACACACACACGCACGCACACACACACACTTGGACAGAAGGACATGCACACTGAGAGAGCCTTTTGTTCCTTTAATGATGTGAAATGTGTTCTGGTCCCAGAGAGAGTGTGAGGGTATTCATAAACAGACAGAAACTTCTAGAAATGTTGAATAGAGATGGATCAGCCATGTTGCATGAGTCAAGTGGAGTTTCTTATTCTGTGTGTGTGTGTGTGTGTGTGTGTGTGTGTGTGTGTGTGTGTGTGTGTGTGTGTGTGTGTGTGTTTCTGTGTATGTGTGTTTCTGTGTATGTGTGTTTTGGATGCATACGCCTGTTGAAGTATGTTTGGAATATGTGTGTGTTTGTGTGTGTGTGCATGTGCGTGGGTGCGTGTGTATGACACATGTCTTCATTCTAGTGAAGGTACAGATGTATGAGAGTGTATTCAGTGTGTCTGTGACTTGTGCATGCATGTACAGTATGCATTTGTTTATGGATTTATTGGATGTGTGTGTGTGTGTGTGGGGGGGGTGCGTGGGTGCGTGTGTGTGCGCGTGTGTGGCCTTCAGTGTTTGTGTTTGACTCTGTGTTAATAAAGGGGCTGTCATGTGAATAATAAACTGGAATGCATGTATCTGAGTCTGAGTGGGGGCTGTCATCAGTGCTGTCCTGCGCTTTTGGAATAAAAAACAAACAACAGTGGCAACATCTCTGTGTGTCAGTCCAATGGTTAATAGGAGGATCTATCTGTGTGTGTGTGTGTGTGTGTGTGTGCGTGTGTGTGTGCACCTGGTGGAACCTCCAGGGGTAATCCTTTGGATTTCTGTTTAAATGTGTGTATGTGTGTGTCTTGTTGATGATATTGGTGTGGTTTGGAAGTAGTAGGGTAGTCCATATTTGTGTCACTTGCTTTCACACCTGACAAGGTCACAAGAATACGTCTGTCTCTCCTGCTTTCCTTGCCAATTAATACACAGCAGCATGTATACATGCACACACCTATGAAAGATAATATGCTAAGCATATGAATGTGTGTGTGTGCAGTCCAGGCCTGTAGCTACACATGTGTAGTGAGTTTGCTTTGACATGCGTGCCAGTGAGTGTGTATGCCTATTTGTTGTATGTGTGTGTGTGTGTGTGTGTGTACTTGGCTTGGTAAGAGCTTGTCTGACACCGAGGGATGTGGAAGAGACTCCTTGAGTCTTATCACCACCACCCAGACTCTGCAGCGCTCAAAGGTATGCGCCACTAGCCAGCTCACACACACGCACGCACGCACACACACACACACACACACACACACACACACACACACACACACACACACACACACACACACATATATTCACACTTACACCAACTCACACTTAACACACATACACACATGAGTGTGTTCCAACACACACACACACACAAACACACAGTTCTCTCCCAGGGCTTCTCTTAAGGCCTCATGCACATGTGACTTGGCTATAAGTGTGTGTGTGTGTGTGTGTGTGTGTGTGTGTGTGTGGTTTCCAGGGCGATGGCTGATAAGATATTCGCTCCCCCACGGTTCGTTCGTTCTGGGGGACGGATACGGAGCGCAACCATGGTAACGGCAGGGCAAGATGTTACGCTATAATTGGTCCAGTGCTGGGAGCAGCAGAGGCGCACTTCCAGGTGTGTGTGTGTGTGTGTAAGCAGGCTGCAGAGAGCCGAAGGGGTCTCACCTCAATTTCTTCCATTTCCCTCTTCTTATTCACATTGATTGATTTATTTTTTGACTTGATAGCCCATATTGCTGTTGTATACACACACACACACACACACACACACACACTCAAACATTCTCATTCTCTCTCTTTCTTAATCAACGTCTATCAATCTATGAGTCAATGACTGACTAACAATCAATACATTCAACACACACACACACACACACACACATGCTGCCTGTCTGCCAAGAGAAAAACAGACAGAGAGGAAGAGATAGATGAAGGGAAAAAGACAGGAAACCAACCACCCCAGCAAGCCTCCTCCTCCCCTCTCTAATTGTGTGTGTGTGTGTGTGTGTGTGTGTGTGTATGTGTGTGTGTGTTGGTTCCTGTGAGGAGGCCAGACTCTGTGTGAGGAAGCCATTTAATTCAGCCTCCCCTGTGCTCACGCCTCCTCCTAACACTAACACACACACATACACACACACACACACACACACACACACACACACACACACACAAGCAAAGAACGCCGGCACAAACCTAGCTTCTTTTTGGCCATGAATGTTTCTTTTTCTACCCCCATATTCTACATAGAGGATCCTGTGAACACACACAGACACACACACATACACAAAGACACTGTGGTTTGTGTTGACCTTGTTTAAAGGTTGAAATGTGGAGTTGTGTCGTTACTGAACACTACTGTCAAATCAATACACACACACACACACACACACACACACACACACCCGAATACACCTAGTCACTGAAATCCCAAGCACAGCACAGAAACACAAACATGCATGTTAAAGGCTTCTGCAGTCATGCTTTTTAAGGAACACTTAAAAAAGGTGTTCTCATGATGTCTGTTGTGGCACAGTGGGACTGCACCAGTGTTTGTGTCTGCCATCTGCAGCATGGGTTTGCATGGATTGTGTTTGTGTATGTGTTTGTTTCTATGTATTAGTGTGTGTGTGTGTGTGTGTGTGTGTGTGTGTGAGAGAGAGAGAGAGAGAGAGAGAGTGTGTGTGTGTCTGTGTGTGTGTGTGTGTGTGTATGTGTGTGTGTGTGTGTGTGTGTGTGTGTGTGTGTGTGTGTGTGTGTGTGCTGGTATGTGTGTGTGTGTGCATGTGTGAGGGCAGTGTGAGGTACACGAGCCTGCGTGAGGGGCAGTCAAGCTCTCCGCAACCCTTGGAGGCCTAGGGGGAGGGGTGGCTGGTGTGTGTGTGTGTGTGTGTGTGTGTGTGTGTGTGTGTGTGTGTGCGTGCACGAACACATGCAGTTTTCACCCCACTGCCTCAGTCACCAACAGAGCCTATTAAACGCACCGGCCCTCTCCAACAAAGGCTGCCTGCCAATTACAACCAGCCTGTCCACTCTCGCTCACTCCCTCCTCTCTTTCTCTCTCCCTTTCTCCTTCTCTCTTTCTCTCTCTCTCCCCTCTCTCTCTCCCTGTCTCCCTCTCTCTCTCTCTCTCTCTCTCTCTCTCTCCCTCTTTCCCTCTCTCACTTTCCTACCCGCTGTCACCACCTCCGTCTCACTGGATTTCTCCGTCGTCTATTTCTCTCCAAACAACATCTTGTTGTTTAAACTAACCAATTAAACACCAATTAAACTAAAGATTTCACTGAAATGCCCATATTCTAAAGCAAAATGCGTGCTACTTGTATGTGATACCAAAACTAATATCGCACAGTCATGTTCAAACTGGCAATGAATAAACACACCTCTGTAGAATATGATTGGCTAAGCCTTCACGACAATGTCCCCCAGAACAGGTAATGATGTCATAATGAGGCAGCTGTTTGTCCAGTAGATCACATTCCATAGCCATGGCAACGGTCATATTGCTTTGGCCTGGAGGAGTGAGCACACACCTAAGCCTACTGCTAATCTACTGACTGAATGTTAACTAAAACATCTATCACCCAGGGTTCTACATCACCGAGTATACAAAGCTCACCAATGCAGCTCATTTACTTAGGGAAATACCTTTGGCTAGATTGACTGGATTTGCCTGAATAGATTCAGTGCAGTGATTTTATGCAGTGTCACAGACTGTGGACATGGTCAGGTGCTGGCTTACCGGGGTTTCATCCAAGCTCTAGGCTATGAGGCTCTGTGCAATAGCTTTTCAATGGTACTTCGCACTTACAGTCAAACAGTAGGCCTATACATGATTACATGTATTTCAAATGAATTTATATAGCACAGTATCATACACAACGGTCATTCAGTGTGCTTTACATTTCATGCATATGACTCTAGATCAATCAATGATGACAGCACTGCAAAAACAAAATAATATTAATAAACTCAAAATATGTAAATAAAACAAAAATGAAATAAATTAAATTAAAGAAATAAACTCACAGCAATAAAACACATATGGTATTGCTTCATGATGTTTTTATTCATTGATTCATTGATTCAATTTGGCACTTGTTTTTAGCCTCCACAATTGTATTTATGTTTCAGTTTATTCATTTGAAATGTCATTATTTATTTACAGATTTGAAAATGCATCTCATGCCTGCTATATATTTGTCATAAAAATGTGTATAAATATGCTGTAATTGCATAGATGATATCATTGATATCCCCGACTTCTCTAACACTCTCGAACACTCTACTTGAGCATCCGAAGCAGGACTTCTGTCCGAAACATTCTAGGCAGGGATGTAGTGGTAAAATAAGAGGTGGGTAAACTATAAATTCTTTCAGGTGGACTGTGCCATATGGTATCAGAGTTTTTTTTTTAAAAGGCATGCAGAACATGGTTGATGATGGTGGAGGCTATTGTCCAATGTTTATAACGATACCAGTGGTATTAAATGGTTCCTACAGTGTACATATTGTGAATGTGGATAATACAGTGTAATTTTTGAATGTTAAAAGTTGGTGAATAAACTCTTTTGAGAGGTGGATAAACTCTATTTCTGAAATTTCAGAGGTGGATAAACTGCGTTTACTTGCGTTTAGCTTCCACTACATCCCTGATTCTAGGTATTGAAGAAACTTGTGTGCCAGATTGGAAAGAGTTGTGAAAAATTGTTGAACAAGTTGTCATAGTGATCTGTAAATGCTGGACTGATTAATTGCTCTCAGGTAAATCCTGACTTCACAAGAAAGATTTTGTTCACTAAAATAGTAAAGAACATAGAATCTCAGAAGTGCATCTCATGAACCTACAGTAAAGTACATAAGAGTATTGCACATGTGTTTCCTGATTACTATTTATCTCTAATTGTGTGTATGTTGCCTTACTTTAAGATATTTCAGCACTGTGCAACTGTCTGGTCTTTCTTTCATATATGACAGTACAGTAAACTAGATGTACCGCATAGCGGTACAAAATATTACCGCCCCTCAGTCCTGCACATACTCTCCTCTCCATACATTAGTCCCCATCTCCTACTCCATCCTCATGCATGTGTGTATGTGTGTGATCGCTTTTGTGTATATGTGTTACACATATACATTACATTACATTACATTACATTACATTTGGCTGACATATTTTTAACGAAAGCGCCAACAACATGGCAAACAGTTCAAGCTTTTCAAGGCAATTCTCTCAACAATTCTAGGACAATTTAAAAAAGGCAGAGTACAATAAGAATAAGTGCATCAGCGAGTGCAGTTTCTAAACAGTCAAGTGTTAGTTCTAGTCAGGTGTTAAGTGCTAGGATCAGCAAGACTAATTGTAAGTAGTGCTATGAGAGGAGATGTTCTCTGAAGTGCTGGGTCTTCAGGAGTTTTTTAAAAATGAAGAGGGATGTCCCTGCTCTAGTAAGATCTGGTAGTGCATTCCACCAACAAGGAACAACAGATGAGAAAAGTTTGGATTGGCCTGAGCGTACCGGTGGCAGCGCAAGACGTCGTTCGTCTGAGGAGCACCACGGTCTGGAGGTAGTATATGCCTGTATGACGGCATTCAAGTGTGTGCTTCCGTGTGTGTGTGTTTGTGTGTGAGTGTGTGTTAATGTGTGTGTTTGTGTGTGTGTGTTTATATGTGTGTGTGTGTGTATGTGTGTGGGTGTGTCTTTATGTGTGTTTGTCTGTGGGGGTGTTAATGTGTGTGGGCATTTGTGTGTGTGTGTGTGCATGCATGTGCGTGCGTGTGTGTTTTTGTGTGTTTATGTCTGTGTGTGAGAGAGAGTGTGTGACAGTCGTACCTTTATGTCAGTAGAAAGTACATTTCAACATCATCATCCGCTACAAGCAACCCTTCGCTCAACATCACCATCTACGGACCAATGGGTGTACAGTCACTAAATGTACACATAAATTAATTTATTGTATGGCCCTCCATGGACAGAATTCAGGAATACCTGGGGGCCTGGGAATCAATACACTATCGGTGGCGATCTGGTAACAAACTGCAATATGAATCCTGGTCAATCCCCCACAATCTCCCTCATACAGTCATGCTTTTGAACAGCTAAAATTGATACATGCCGCACAGAAAAAGAGTAGCATTTTGTCATCAAAACCTGACTCATTGTTTGCATACTGTAAGAAAATGCTTACAGAGTTAACTGTTATATTGACAATGTGATCAAGCATTTTCACAATCTTGACTGTAAACACTAGCGCAAGGACCTGTCATTCTGATGGCACTGATCTGTGCATGAATTCTAATATTAGAAAGTGTTTATAAAATATGTTTCCACTTCCACTCAACTAATCATTAGTGCATGTGTATGTAACAAATGTTAAATAATGGAAATATTACTTCATCAACAAAATATTATTGCATAATTTATTAAGTATTAACAATAATTTAGAAACATTTTAGATATAGGCTTATTTACTAACCACCAACAAACCATTTATAATTGTATGTACAAATGCTTTACTAACGAAAAATAATGTATGAGCAATACTTTACAAATGATGAACAAACCATTTACTAATAGTTTACAAATGCTTAACAAATGATCAATTGTGTGTAATTATTATAAAGTACCCATTTCCCCCCCAAAAGCTCCCGGATAGGCCAGTCCAATGAGCATATTTAAACTTCATTTCATATTCTCTTGTTTTATTCCATACATTCATCCTTTGTCACATTTCTTCTTCATTTGTGTGCTGATTATTACTATTTGTTTTACTGTGTTTACTCTGTAAAGAGACCTTGGGTGTTTTGAAAGGCGCTATGTAACAAATAAAATGTAGTCAGACTTTAACTGCATATATCATAGCCTGGCTGACACTAAAACCAATCAAATTGCTCTAGACCCTCTCAGTTCACTATCGATTTCCAAAGGGTTTGTAACCAGCAATGGCATTAACCTAAATTAACCTAAACTTAGCTCTAAATGTGTACCGTCTGTTGAAAATGGACAAAAAGGGGAATGTCTACATTGTGTTAGATTGTGTTAAACTCTTACTGAATGCTTTTGGAAGTACAGCACAGACATCTTTCTTTTAAATGAAAGTTTTAAATGCAGTTGTTTACTTAATTATTAAAAAGAAAATACACATCTCTGTTGTTTAATACTTATACATCATCAGTATTTAATGGGAGGGAGGCCATACGGATCTGCCAGAGCAAATTCAAATATGCTCTAAGAATTGTCTGGTCTCCAGTGATACCACAGATGAAATAGAGACCCAGTCAGACCAATAGTATGAAAAAACTATGGCAAGCCCATTGAGCATTTATTCAGATATCTTGAAATCAGGCATAATTGTCATGTACATGCAAGCCATTTCTGTCCACTAGTTAACTAGTGAGCCATTTCTGTGCGAACTAGTTAACTAGTGACAGACAAAATGCTCACTAGTTAACTAGTAAGGCCCAAATTCTCTCTAGTTAACTAGTTCATATGTTTCATATCTTACTAGTTAACTAGTAATGGTCAGCATGTTCACTAGTTAACTAGTGGACACTGAAATGTGCACTAGTTAACTAGTTTAAAGACTTCTATATTTTACTAGTCAACTAGTAAGGTACAAAAATGTTTACTAGCTGACTACTGAATGTCAAATTCCCACTTGTTAACTTCTATGTAATTTGGCCAGCCGCTTGAACATTTATTCTGATATCTTGATATCAGGCCAACATGCAAGCCATTTTTGTCAACTAGTTAACGAGTGAGCCATGTTTGTGCACACTAGTTAACTAGTGACAGCATAAACACTGGCGCCTTAATGCAGGGGCTTACCTGGGCTTCAGCCCAGGGGCCTCGACCAATGAGGGGCCTCCTAATAATAATAATGATAATCAATAATAATAAACGGCGTGTCCATTATTCGGCGGCGCCATTAGCCTACTCTGGAGCTAGCCTAAATAATTGAGCACATCGTACTGCTCTACAGTTACATCCATGCAGAGGCCCCCTTCGTCTTCTCCAATTCTAAAGTGTAACAAAATGTAACAAAATGTAATAAATCCCAACGGGTGTAGAGGAGCTAGAGGAGAGGCTGAAACTGACTGACAAACTTATCATACAAACTCTGGAGATAACGTGGGTAGGATTGAAGCAACGATAAACGAATGACGTGGATTCCTGTAACTGTCCATGAAAACAGAAGGCATATAGCAGGTAAATATCGTAGCAAATAGCCTGGAAATGAAACGGCTTTAAAAACATGTATTTCACTTGTCTCAATGGAGTGAACGCAGAACATGGGCTGTGGCGCAAAGAAATGAATTAGTGATCTGCATCGCCGTTCACCAACAGCTAAGTTTGTGCTAACCCATTCGCACATATAATAGTCTAGGCTATGTTATGTTTTCTCCAACGTTAACGTGAGATATGTCTCCATGTAGTGTAGTGATAATGCATAAGGTAGCATGTTCACGTCACATGAGCCAGCTTGTTCTGTAGGCTAAAAGTATTTCTGTCCCTCCCAAACTGCGTTAAACTGGTGTGTTAAGTAGATAGAATTTCAAAAAAACTCCTGGGGAACCCCCCGACACGACAAACACATGCACTTTTGAAAAGCTTTTAAAGGTCCATATGTGTAGCCTACCCATCAACTTAGCCTACAGCCAGTGTTGTAAAAGTTCAACGCTTGTTTTCGTGCCGAGGCTAGCCTTTTTGATAAGCGATGTCATGGGTAGGCTGACGTGATTCGAGGGCTTTCTGTTACTGTTTATGTAAAGGTTTTACATAGGCTACACTGCATGTTATTAACCAAAAGTGCACGCTATGTGTCGGGTCAGATCGCGGGCCGGGTATCATTTAATCATAATTAATATTTGCGGTTGGGGGGGGGGCTTAAAAAACATATAGCCCAGGGGCCTCGGGTGGTATTAAGGCGCCCCTGAGCATAAATGCCCACTAGTTAACTAGTGAACACATATTAGCTTCACTAGTCAACTAGTGAGAGCCAGAAATGTCCACTAGTTAACTAGTAAAGGCCAAAATGCATACCAGTCAGCTAGTTGAAGGCTTTTGGGTCTCACTAGTTAACTAGTGACATTGACATTTGTCTTGAACTAGTTTACTAGTATACATGTATGACCTCACTAGTTAACTAGTTTGGACAAATGATGCATCAACTAGTTAACTAGTGAGCCTACTGACATCACCTAGCTAGCTAGTCAGGCATTTATGGTTCACTAGTTAACTAGTGACATTGACCTACTGCAACTAGTTAACTAGTGAGGTGTTTTGCCTTCACTAGTAAACATGTGCACATTTTTGGCTGTCACTAGTTAACTAGTGACACCCAAACGCCTTCAACTAGCTGACTGGTATGCATTTTGGCCTTTACTAGTTAACTAGTCGGCATTTCTGGTTCTCACTAGTTAACTAGTGAAGCTAAAATGTGTTCACTAGTTAACTAGTGAGCCTTTTGGCTCCCACTAGTTAACTAGTGTGAATATTTTGGCCGTCACTAGTTAACTAGTTCACACAAACATAGCTCACTAGTTAACTAGTTGACAAAAATGGCTTACATGTACATGACAATTATGCCTGATATCAAGATATCAGAATAAATGCTCAATCGGCTTGCCATAAAAAACAGGAACAGAGTTTTATTTACAATGATGCGCATCAACAGCATGACTTCACCTAAAGATCCATCAGCTGCTCTAACTAGACAAGGAAATAGTTAGAGTTTAAGTATCCTTCCAGGCTGATGGGAGAGGCTTTGGTCATCCCATCTCACGTGGACTACACTGAATCAGACTCTGATTAGTGGCAACCTGGCAATCCGGAGCAGATAGCCACTGACACAGTCATGCAGAACAGTGAAACACTGCAAAGTCATAATATTCCCGCTTATCTAAATACATAGTCACACACAGATATACACAGGGACAGTACAGATATCATACAGTCATGACATAGAATCACACTTTTAGTATCAAAGTGACCCACTAATGAGAAATGCAGAACATTAAACCACATATTGGAATATTGGGCATAATGCAGAACATTAAACCACATATTGGAATATTGGACACAATGTTCTATTCCACTTTCTCTCACCAGATATTCATTCCAAATATTTAAATATTTAAAGATAAATTTAACTGGTATTTGATCATCTAAAAGAAGTAGATATGTCTATACAATGAATGGATGAGTGGATGTTAATATAATGTAAAATTCTGCAGGGTTGGTTCTGATATCTGTGATTGATGTTGCAACAATTTTTGAATCAAGCTATAGCTTTCAGAGAGACATTAATCCCTGTCTAACCATTCGTTTGCCTGACCAAAGAACACACACAAGCAAATCATTCCTTGACCAGTGCCTAGTCAGCCCACTCATACTGACTGACCGACTGACTGGGCACCTCTGCAGGCTAATATGTAATACATTTACACTGCCAGAGAACAGCTCTCCAGTAACACAGGACACACACACACACACACACACAAGCACACACAAGCACACACATACATCTGGCTGAGGCCACTGAGCCGTAGTGATCAGAGAGTGGACACACACCCTAAGGCGTGTGTGTGTGTGTGTGTGTGTTTCGGGTGTGTGTCATGTGGAGGTTTCTGTGGGGAATGGGCCGTTACTGGATGTGTGTCACACAAGTGTGTTTCCTGTCCACGCCCATACACCTCTCTCTCTCCCTCCCTCTCTCTCTCTTTCCTCTTACCATTTCATACCCTCCAGATTTGCATGAGATTAGCACGGTTTAAAAATGTCTGGCTGACTTCAATTTTGATCATGTTTTTCATTTTCTTCAATAACATCCTCATCAAAGCTGTATCTGGGAGCTAGGGACTCGAGCAAGCGGACTCGACTGATGGACTGGTGAACGCGTACAGATGTTGTTTACTCGGAGTAGTAAACGACAGGGTCTCCGGGCAAGCCTGGTACCCTGGGGGTAGATTAGCATGCAGCTTCACACAGGGATCACACACACACACCTTGGGTACAGAACACACTATAGGTCAGAGACATCCGTTTCTATCACAGGATGTTATCGTAATGGCTGATGCCTAATGACTGCCATCACGTTTTATTAGTACATATGGACAAGGGACTAATCAAGGAAATGAACTTCACAAGAACACATCCACCATGAGGAACATGGGTACAGGCGTGAGCAAGAACACATCCACCATGAGGAACATGGGTACAGGCGTGAGCAGGAACAATTCTGTGGACAGTGGACAGGAAGGAAGAAAGTGGTGTAGAGTAGAGTGTTGTGATGATGAATGCATGTGTGTGTGTGAGTGTGTGTTTGCTTCTGTAATATGCCATTGTATGTATGTATGTAAGTGTTTCTTAAAAGAGAGTGTTTGTGTGCGTGTGTGCGTGCGTGCGTGCGTGTGTGCCTTCCTGTCGGCCTGCCTGCCTGCCTGTGTGCGTGCGTGCAAGTGTGTGTGTGTGTCTTGGTAATGAGAGTGCACTGTTGAGTGTTGTCAGGTGCAGAAACCTCAGGGGTTCTCAGCAGATTGCCCCTCACCCACCCTGATAGCTGGGAGGCCCTCTGAATCAGGAGCACGTCCACTCTACACCGGGGACAGGCCTGGACCATACCAAAGCACCTCACACGGGGGACAGGCCTAGACCATACCACAGACCACTGCACAGTCCACTCTACACCGGGGACAGGCCTGGACCATACCAAAGCACCTCACACGGGGGACAGGCCTGGACCATACCACAGACCACTGCACAGTCCACTTTACACCGGGGACAGGCCTGGACCATACCAAAGCACCTCACACCGGGGACATGCCTGGACCATACCACAGACCACTACACATTGGCTACAGACCTGGACAGTAGGGGTTAAGTCATTTAGAGACTGTCAGACGAGTCCAGGAAGTGACTTCAAACATGTCAAAATGCGTCATACCGGAAGTAAGATTCCGGAAGAAGGTACATCATTTACTTTATTGTTTATAGAGAATACAGCAGGAAAAACTTGTTTTTTAGTCTATGGAAAAAAATAGTTGCATTTGGTAGAACCTTTTTATTATTATTCATAATTAAGATTTATTTATTAAAGGGACACCAGGCAACGTTTTTCGTGTTAATCTTTGTAAGTCGGTATATGGTTAAATGACTCATTACAGGGCGAATGAAGACTCTCTCGCCCGCCCCTACTGCCTGTAGGAAGAATATCCCGCTTGCAAGTTCAGTGTATCGTACCCGCTTAACCCGAAGCAGGATCAGTTTACATCCTGCATCCACAGCACAGAGGCAGGCTAACGAAAACATAGCGATTGTTGAAAACGATGTGTATAATGGCAGAGCCGTGAAGAAGCAGCAAAACCCTTGACGGAAGATGCAAAGAAAGGAAAAGAGCTTCAGACCGAAGCGAGGGGGATTTCGTAGAGAAGAAGCATCAGGCTTGCCTGGTGTCCCTTTAAATAGTCGATTGTGCCTGACTGTCCATGTGATCTGCCAGAGTCAGCCTGGAGGAACTCGAAAAGACGACCCTGGACACACCAGCTGATGTGATTCACGGCAGATATCGTGGCTATGGTTTAAATGTCCTCCCTATTCATTAAAATGAACATGATGGCTGTCGAAATAAATTACGTGAAATGATATGATGTTTAATAAACCATTGTAGCCATATATTTAACAAGTCATCATTATATCACATTAATTAAGTGTTTTCTACATTGGTTTACACTACAGCAAAAAAATCAACAAGTAGGCTATCAACACATTTTCACTACGACTGTTGCAGAATTCACATACAAGAAAGTATCCTTTTGATTCTTTGTACATTTTTACACATTCCAACATAAGGAAGCAGCATGGGAAACTTTTCATCTGCCTTTTTTTAAACTCTTTTTCCGAGCTTGCAGTACAACAGTACAGTACAAGAGGGTCTGGTGTCCCTTTGTGATGACACACTTCCTGTTACAGGAGGGTCTGTTGTCCCTTTGTTATGATGCACTTCCTGCAACAGTCATTCATCTCTGGAAGACTTAACTCCCTCTTGGCCTGGGCACTGCACATTTCACTCCACACCAGGGACAGGCCTGGACCATACCACAGTCTACTGCACGGTTCACTCCACACCAGGGACAGGTCTGGTCCATACCACAGTCCACTGCACACTAGGGACAGGCCTGGACCACTGCACCGGTCTGGACCATACCACAGTCCACTGCACACTAGGGACAGACCTGGACCACTGCACAGGTCTGGACCATACCACAGTCCACTGCACACTAGGGACAGACCTTTACCACTGCACAGGTCTGGACCATACCACAGTCCACTGCACACTAGGGACAGACCTGGACCACTGCACAGGTCTGGACCATACCACAGTCCACTGCACACTCGGGACAGACCAGGACCAAACCACAGTCCATTGCACACCAGGGACAGACCTGGACCACTGCACAGGTCTGGACCATACCACAGTCCACTGCACACTCGGGACAGACCAGGACCATACCACAGTCCATTGCACACCCGGGACAGACCTGGACCACTGCACAGGTCTGGACCATACCAGAGTCAAATCTACCTCCATCCACCAATCCCCTGACCTGTAGGACAGGGCAGCCCGTTGTTGCTGACGTTTTACTTCCCTGCTGTTTGCATTCACAGTTGTCAACATAGAATACATGTTAATGAGTATTAATGAATCATAAACCATAAATATTAAAATAAATAAAATCATGTAAGTAATGTACTTGTTTTATGTGACCGTGTGTGTGAGTGTGTGTGTGTGTGTGTGTGTGTGTGTGTGTGTGTGTGTGTGTGTGTGTGTGTTCTGGTGGGTTCCACGCATTCTGCAGGGTGCCGTGTGTTCCGGTCGGCTCTGTGCATTTTTTCCACATGAGTAGCTTCTCTGCAGCGAGCTCGGCGCCTCGCACTCTGCCTGCCGGAAAATCCCCCCTCACCTGCTGCCCACCTGGCACAGAAGACCACTGCAGCAGAGAGAGAGAGAGACAGAGAGAGGGAGGGAGGGAGAGAGGGAGGGAGAGGGGGAGAGAGAGGGTGGGGGGTGAGAGGGAGAGAGAGAGAGAGAGGAGGAGGGGGAGAGAAATAGAGATGGAGAAAGAGAAAAGAAAAATGGCTGAATACCTATGTTTCATAAAAGACCCCCAGATCCAAAAACCAGTCACTACAGGCCATTAAGAGAGGTCGCCACAAGCAAACATGGCAACCAAAAGAGGAGAGGCTCATGCTGCACACAAGACGTTGACAATGAAAAACATTTTATTTTACATTGTAAGAAATATGAAAACATTTGATCAATCTGTTTCACAAAATGTGAAAAAAATAATCCCACATTTTACAAATTTAAATGACACCGAAATTAAATACTTATTAGGAGAATGCCCAACCTTACTACCACTAGCAGCATGATATGTCACAGAATGCCATAAAACAAGTGACAGCCACTAGGCAAAATCTACCACCAATTTTACTTATTGTTTATATTGTGTATATATATTTTTATTTATTGATATTTTTCTTTCTCCATTGCTACTGTGTATGTATGTATGTGTGTGTTCTTTTTTTTCTCTCTCTCTCTCTCTTTTTGTATTTATTATTATTGTTATTATTATTATTATTATTATTATTATTATTATTATTCTCCATAGTCCATTTTGTTGTTATTATTACTATTAATTGCTAATTATTTTCTGCTCTTGATGTAATTTTCTCCATTACTGCTTTGGCAACATTGTCAAACTTAGTCATGCCAATAAAGCTCATTGAATTGAATTGAATTGAATTGAAAGGGAGAGAAGAAAGAGGCTGAATAAGAAAGGTAGTGTAGTAGCAAGAGAGAGACATACTGAGAGAGAGGACAGAGAGAGAGAAAGAGATACTGAAAGGTAGAAAAATCAACAGTGAGTGAGAGAGAGAGCGAGCGGGTTTGATGGCCATGAGAGAGAAGGAGAGGGAGAAAGAGAAAGATCGAAGGAGAGATGTCATTGGGAAGAGAGCGAGACAGAGATTGAGGAGTGGAATGGGAGGCAGACAGAGAGAGAGTGAAGGCCCATGGAGAGAGGAGGACTGAGAGAAGAGGAAAGATGGAGGGATACAGAGATGGGGAGGGGAGGGAGAGAGATACCAAGATGTATGAAGAGCAAGAGAGCAAGGTTAGAATAAGACCAGACAGAGGCAACATGAGAAAAGCAAGAAGAGGAGAAAGAGAATGAAAAAAACTGAAAGAGATGGAGGTAGTCAGAGAGAGAGAGAGGAGAGAGAAGAAGGGAGAGAGAGAGAGAGTTTTGTTTTGTTTATCTTATATGTATGTATTGAATTTGTGTACATGCTTTGACAACACAAGCACTCTTGACATGTCAATAATGCGTCTATGAATTTGAATTTGAGAGAGAGAGAGAGAGAGAGAGAGAGAGAGAGAGTTAGGCTGATAAGCATAACAATTGTGCATTTTATGACTAAAGCATGAAAGTTTCAACATATCTTCACCCCCTAAGGTATAATTTCAGACGTGGAGCCACTTCAGATCTGACCTCTGGGGCTAGATATTTGCTGTATAATATACACATCTTTGAGGAGTAAAATATTTTTACAAGTCATTCCAGAATTCTACTCTAAAGATCTAGAATTTACATTAACTGCCATTCAAACTGGTTGATTGAGTTCATTATGACAGTATCAAATGGAACCTTTAACTGGCAACATTCTTATCACATAAAAATGTGATTTATTTTTTCAACTTTAGGCCTATTACTGCTATGCCTAGGCTATAGATAGATAAATACATAGTTGAATGGTAGATAGTAAATAATATGATAAAGAGCAATTTAATAAGGAACCCCTTTCAAAAGAATACACAAGTATTTGTCTCAACAATGTTTTCCTTTTTTAATGTCATGTCTCTATTGGCTGTGTATGTCCAGGCTAACAGTCTCCTGAGCAAGATCAAAGATCAGTGCACTTGAGGGCAGCCTGTTTGCACCTGCAACACATAGTACACCCTTTTTTGCAGCCACAATGGATCAGTTCATAACAGCCATAGGAGGCCTCTGGAAGAGTGGTCTAGAATGCTGCCATCCTGTCTCATCCTTCACCCATACTTTGGCCTAGGACACTGACTGGATCTGCTCCCTGCTATCTTAATTCAATGATCAAGATATTATATCCCTAACCGCTCACTGCACTGTAAAAAATGATTTCCCTTGGTGTTATCATAACTTCTGTTCTTGAGTTGAGTATGATTCACCACTATTGTTCAAATAACTTAGAAATCGGTTATTGTCCCATAAACTAGTGGTACAGTTGATACAAAGCAGTTAGGGATTATGGGTAAATGCTACTTTCCTGTTTATAATGTCTCTTTTTTTCTCATTGCTGTTTATTGTGGCCTAAAGGTGAAAAAATAAATCACATTTGTATGTGATTAGAATGTTGCCAGTTAAAGGTTCCATTTGAAACTGTCATAATGAACTCAAGCAACCAGTTTGAATGGCAGTTAATGTAAGTTCTAGATCTTCACAGTAGAATTCTGGAATGACTTGTAGAAATATTTTACTCCTCAAAGATGTGTATATTGTACAGCAAATATCTAGCCCCAGAGGTCAGATCTGAAGTGGCTCCACGTCTGAAAATAAACTAGAAACACTGAACAAAATTTCATGCTTTAGTCATAAAATGCACAATACTTCTCATTATATGAGCTTAACCGCTCCACTAAGAGAGAGGAGGAGAGATAGAGAGAGGACGAAAGAGACAGGGACCAGGGGTAGTAGTAGGGTGCCGTTTACACAACGCCGTTTTTTGTGAAACCGGTGAGGTTTTGTTAACGGTTATGCCTTTCGCGTGTACCACCGGCATACGACAGTTTAGGAGACTGAAACCGATAGCTTTTGAAACCGGCTTCGAAGTGGGAACTTTTAAACCGCCATGGCTAACTTTTAGCCGTGTAGGCGCCTGTAGGTGCAAAGCGAGACAACTTCATGAAGACATAGCCCCACCTCTCAACTCAGCCCCACGACTTTCGACCTGACATGCTGCTTGTCAAAACAAACTATTTATTTATCATATTAAAATGTTTTTCTTTCCCCTGTCATGATTTATGTGCACAATGTAGCCTATCAGCCTTTGGTGGCTAAGTTAGAAGCACACGTTAGCTTAACTTAGTTAAACATTAGCTTACTGCATGTTAGTGTTTTCTCCAGTGGTGCTCAGACCTAATGCAATGCGTAGGCTAAGCATTTGAAATTTCACATAGCAGTCACATACATTGAAAATGAACTTTATTAGTTTAACAGTTGAATTGAAAACCGAATTGTCTGTAGTCTCCTTATTTCACGCGATTCACGCGAAATTATCGTGAAGCTTCTGCACAGCGGCGCCATCGACTGGTCTGCCATATGCACTAGGCTACAGCACATTTAGCCGGTTACACCTCTGTGTGTACACGCGAGGTTTTTTCTTGCCGGTGTTGTTAAAGGTGTGAAAGCGGTAAGAGAAAATTCACCTGGCGGTTTCGTGTAAACGGAGAGGTAAACTAGAATCCTGTTGAAACAAACAGAGAAGTGTCACATGAAGGAGGAGGGGAAGGAGTGAGAGAGATCTGATAAAGGAGGTGTGTGTGTGTGTGTGTCTGTCTGCCTGTGTGTGTATGTGTGTGTGCGCGTATGTGTGTGTGTGTGTGTGTGTGTGTGTGTTGTGTGTGTGTGTGTGTGTGTGCTTGCGGTGGGTGGGTGGGTGTTTGGAGGGGTATTAACAAGGATGTGAGATTGTATGAGATAAAGAGAGTTAGAAGATGGCAAAAATCAAGACACAAAAAAGAGAGAAGTAGAGAGAGAGAGAGAGAGAAAGAGAGAGAGAGAGAGAGAGAGAGAGGTGGTTATTGGCATCTGGCCTAGCTGATGCAGTT
>NC_063202.1:23313493-23325993 GCF_017589495.1 Alosa alosa
ACACACTACAACACACACTACAACACACATTACAACACAAGCACCACACACACTACAACACCAATACTAGGGAACTACAACACAAACTGCAACACACACTACAATATACACTACCACACACATTACAACACACACTACAACACACACTACAACACACATTACAACACACATTATAACACACATTACAACACACTACAACACACACTACAACACACATTATAACACACACTACAACACACTACAACACACATTATAACACACATTACAACACTACAACACACACTACAACATACTACAACACACACTACAACACACTACAACACACACTACAACATACTACAACACACACTACAACACCAACACTAGGGAACTACAAAACAAACTACAACACACACTACAACACACACTACAACATACTACAACACACACTACAACACACACTACAACACCAATGCTAGGGAACTACAAAACAAACTACAACACACACTACAACACACACTACAATACACACTAAAACACCAACACTAAGGCACTACAACACACATTACAACACACACGACAACACATATTACAACACGCACTACAACATACACTACAACACACCACAACACACACTACAATACACTACAACACACGCTACAACACATTACCACACACACTACAACACCAACACTAGGGCACTACAATACACTACCACGCACACTACAACACACACTAACACACACACTACAACACCAACACTAGGGCACTACAACACACACTACCACACACATTACAACACACACTACAACACCAACATTAGGGCACTACAACACACACCATAACACACAATACAACACACTACAACACACATTACAACACATTACAACATACACTACAACACATTACCATACACACTACAACACACACTACAACAAACATTACAACACACACTACAGTAACAACACTAGGGCACTACAACACACACTACCACACACACCACAACACACACTACAACACAAACTGCAACACACACTACAACACATACTACCACACCAACACTAGGGCACTACCACACACAGTACAAACACTAGGCACTACAACGTAAGCACCAAACTTCACTAGCACACAAGCATACTTCACCACAAGCACACTCCAAAACAAGGACACTAGAACACATTGATGATGCACTTTGGAACTGATTAAATGGCCCCACTTCATATAAGTGTTATTACTGTGTTCTTACTTACTATATATATCACATGTGATGACCATTACTAACACTGACCTCAACCCCTCTACACTTGTTAGAAAGCACTCATATAAAATGCACAGCTTACATGGAGATGAATAAGCATTAAGCACATGCTTTGACAGGCCGTTAATGTGAAGTGTAGGGTATTCAGTGAATGATCTGTATGAACAGAGTGTGTGTGACTCGGTTGTGTGTGGTGTTAAGTGCACTAGTGTGTGTGACTCGGTTGTGTGTGGTGTTAAGTGCACTAGTGTGTGTGACTTGGTTGTGTGTGGTGTTCAGTGCACTAGTGTGTGTGACTCGGTTGTGTGCGGTCTAAGTGCACTAGTGTGGGACTTGGTTGTGTGTAGTGTAAGTACACTAGTGTGTGACTCGGTTGTGTGTGGTGTTAGTGCACTAGTGTGTGTGACTCGGTTGTGTGTGGTGTTAGTGCACTAGTGTACTGACTTGGTTGTGTGTGGTGTTAGTGCACTAGTGTGTGTGACTTGGTTGTGTGTAGTGTAAGTACACTAGTGTGTGATTCGGTTGTGTGTGGTGTTGAGTGCACTAGTGTGTGTGACTCGGTTGTGTGTGGTGTTAGTGCACTAGTGTTCTGACTTGGTTGTATGTGGTGTTAGTGCACTAGTGTGTGTGACTCGGTTGTGTGTGGTGTTAGTGCACTAGTGTACTGACTTGGTTGTGTGTGGTGTAAGTGCACTGCATTAATGGTCGCTTCTGTGCGCTGTTCACCTCCCGCTTCACATGTCAGATGTCAGTGGGGACCCCTGCAGTTAAAGCAGAGACTCGTCACCACCTCCCCCCTCTGCTACCTCTTCCTCACAAGAGAGGGAAAGAGGGAAGAGGAAGAGGTAGCAAGAGCAAGAGAGGGAAGACTGGAGTCTCCTAAATAAGGTTACCAACCTAAATGATATTGGTTGAGATCGAATGCCATAGCTTGAGCTCAGCTTGGTTTTAAAGACAATAAACACATCAGTTGCCTGATCAGTGGAGCATGCTTTTATAATAACACCAAAATAAATAATGTAAATAATCTATATCATAAATCATTGGATACACAAATCACAAGATCTATCTATGAGTGTATACAAACCACATGATCTATCTATGAGTGTACACAAATGATCTATCTATGAGTGTACACAAATCCCATGATCTATGAGTGTTACAGTGCGTATACACAAATCACATAATCTATCTATGAGTGTTACAGGGTGTCGCCCCAAAAAGGTTAAACATGATGTGAGCTCTTAAACTATACTCTAGATTAGCTACTCAGTCTGAAAAATGTCCTCATTAGATAGGTGACCTCAGCAATGATTTATAAACAAGCAGAAACATGATAGCTGAAGCTTTTCTTGAACTGTTACAGGGGACCACCAGTGTGTGTGTGTGTGTGTGTGTGTGTGTGTGTGTGTGTGTGTGGTTGCTTTCCGTGAACTGTTTCAGATGATCACCAGACCATGCACTCTGGTAAAGAGCCCATGATATCAAATATCATAGACAGAAATAGCACTAGCAGTAAGAGTCCAGCGTCATCTTAACATTAATGGTCATTCTCTTGTTTGAAAATTTGATATTATCACGAGTGAAGGGTCGGATCTGGTGCTGAACTTTGCGGGTGCGGGTCTTCAAAAATGGACCCATGCAGGACTCTGGCCCAGACTATTACGGGAAGGTTATGGGAAGGTTACGCAGAAGAACGTGTCAGTGTGCAGATGAACTAAGCCACGTGTCTGGTGATGTCTGGTCCTTTGAGGCCTTGAACACCAACAGCAGCATGGAGTAAACACCGTCAGTGTTTATTACTGACATGGTGAACCAGGACGCAATGAATGTGGGTTGGAGTGGTACTGGTTCTACGTCCCAGAGGCAGGAAGTGTGTGGGCAGTTATGTCATTGACATCCTGGTCAAAGGTCAGCTAATCATCCATTAAGCACCCTTATATGACAAACAACACAGAAGACTTAAACAGAAGACAGCACAGGCCTTTGTGTTTTGATAAGAGGGGTGTGCCATTTGTTAGTCAGTATTGAGATGCTCCACAGGCCTTGGTGCTGTGATAAGAGGGGTGTGCCATTTGTTAGTCCGTATTGTGATATTCCATAAGCAGGGCTTATGAAATGTGTGGGTGAAGGACTTTAGATCAGTGAGTCAGAAACACAAAGAGAGACACAAGGACAGACAGAGGCCTTGACATGCTGTGTGTGTGTACACGTGTTTGTGTGTGTATGCGCGTGTATGTGGCCGTGCGTTTATGTGTGCATGTGTGTGTGTATGTGTGTGTGTGTGTGTGTGTTTTTGCCATGCCATGCCTACCCATAAACACTTGTTCAGAAAAGGTGAATGACACAAAGCATTCTGTGTTTGATCGGGTATGTCTAAACTCTGTGTGTGTGTGTGTGTGTGTGATTGATTTAGCAGCAGCAAGCTACTCCCATCCAAGCTGACATGTTAGCAAACCCTCAGAGCACGTAGGACAAGTAAAACATGTGCCAGATGTCAACAGCAGCATATGAAGCCTTTAAAGATCACTTACTTTACTTGCACAGGGGAATAAACCCACATCCCCATCATATATGAATTGTTCATGGCATGCAGTGATATCAAAACTGATAGTATAGCTTTACCTTGCCGTACAGCGGATTTGTCATTGAGGGGGATCAGGCTTTATTTAGCTTTATGTTATTTGTCATTAAGCTGATGCTCTTCTCTAGAACAGGGACCGTCTCCCTGGAGCAGCTGGGACTAAGTGCCTTGCTCAAGGGCACGATGGTGGCAGCCCATGGGACTTAACTCACAGCCTTCAGGTGTTCAATGTGGAACACCAGATCACTAACACCACCTCCACCTCCATCACCTCCACCCCAAAACCCTTTAGCCAGTTAGCGTCTGCTTTTCTCCTGTCAAAGATTTTGCTATCAATTAGCTGTTTACAACCAGGTAGTACTGTAGCCAACCAGTGTAGGGGTAAACGGTGGTCATTGGCCATTTATGGCTCAGATGAGAGGCTCTCATAATGTTTGGTGTGGACAGTGTCAAACTAAAAATGTTATTTTTGTGCCTCCTGAGTTTATAATTTTGGCAGCAGCCCCAGAAATCAATGGGAATGCAAAGATTTCAATCTCTTTCAGACTGTATAATACTTTAACAATGAGACAGTATCAACTGTAGCTTCATATTTCTCCATCCAATCAGCTCACAGCAATTGAAAGGACAAAACATTACAGTGTGTCTGTCTGTGTGTGTGTGTGTGTGTGTTTCCAAGTGTCTGTCGTTGCTGCCATGCTCCCTCTACCATGCCCCCATATCTGTTCCTTGCTTCCTTCCTTTTCCCTCCTTCTTCAAAATGTCTCCCTTACACAGTACACACACATACACACACACTATCGCCAACTTGCTTGTTTTCCCTAGCCTGGCTAACGTCATACCCTCATATCAAATGAGACGGTGTCTGGGAACTAGGCATTCATTTTCTCGATTTTGAAACGTGGTTTAGGAATGCCCAGAGCCGTTTATTGGGCGCTACGAATGTCTATCAAATGCATCTGTACGTGGCTCATAACGGCTACGGTGTGTCAACATCGTCTTGCTGCCCTCCCTCCGTTCTGTGATTGGTCCCCTAACTGAGGCAAAAATTTGCTCAATAGTATCCAGGCTGCCTAGCAGTGTGAATTAAATCGCGCGCGCAAGGCATCATGGGAAAACCCAGGCTATGTTTTCCCACACATGTTCCCTAAATACACAAACACGGTCACTTGCATAAACTCTAATGTGTGCACACGGGTACACACACACACACACACACACACACACACACACACTGTGGCTGGAGAATTTGACCTGATGATCTCTGTTCTCCCCACAGGACACTGTAATGGCCACAGATCTCACTGTCACAGCTGCATATCTGATTCCTCTCTCTTTCTCTCCTTTCTTTCTCTCTCTCTTTGTCTCACACACACACAAACACACACACACATACATACACACACACTTCTGCAAACGAAATCAGCTAAAAGCATAACAGTTCAGACACACATGCACAAATAACTCCACAAGTCTGTAATGACCAGTACAAGGTTTTTATTGATCTCAAGAACCCAACATGACACAGTATAAAACTATACAAACCCAACATGACACAGTATAAAACTATACAGTACAAACTTTGGTCTCCGTGCCCTTTGGAGGAGTCTGACACACAGAGAGACAGATGTCAGTGCTGTAGTAGGGGTTTGCAACCATGTTTCAGGTGGGACATTGAAAAAGACATACTACAGGGCGCCAAAGGGGACATATTTCTGTTGGCTTTAAACATATGGCCAATACACATGTACAAAATTTGACCTCAGGACACCCCATAGTGCAAGCACACACATTATGTTTCCTTATAATGCACTTGAATAGTGCCAGTGGAGATCTAATGACCACCTCACACACAGTCTGACCATGTCAATCATACAATGGAGCATATCAGGCATGCTGTATCCTTTGTATACTCTCTATATGAATACTGAATGTGTGTGTTTGTATGGGGGCAGGTGTGGAAGTGGCATTACTATACAAATGAACATATTTACAGTGCTTATGTAAGCAACACTAGCACACACGCACACATGCACACACACACACACACACATGCAAGACACCTTCAGAGATTGCTGAAGTATATTCTGTGTATTCCATAGTGTCTCCAAGTCTCTGGAGCAATGGGGAAAATATGTTTGGTTCATTTATTGACCTTTATGTGTTGTGTTTATGTACATGTATGTAAGCATGCCTCCATGGTGTTGCTTGTGTGTTGTGGTGTGTTTATTTACAGATGTGTGTGTGTGTGTGTGTGTGTATGTGTCATCTCATCGTGACATCGTGACTGACTGGCGCTGCAGGTGAGCTGGTTTGGTGGGCACTGGAGGTTTGACACCTGTGGGCACGCTGTTGCTACCGGCGACACCAAAGTTTCGTCTCAGCTGTGCCACGCGGTTGCCATGGAGGGAGGAGGAGGGCGTGTCCTTAGAGACATCTACAGGAGACACACAAAGATAATTTAAGAATCAGTTTGCTAGGTTTACTAAATGTACTAAATTAGTGTAAGTATAAGGCATTTACATCATCAGTCACAAAACTAAAAATGTTTTGAGGGTGTTGGGGAGAGGGAAAGAGAGAGGGAAAGAGAGGGAGAGAGATGGAAAAAGAGAGGGAGAGGGAAATAGAGGGAAAAAGAGAGGGAGGGAAAGAGATGGAGAGAGAAAGAGAAGGAGAGAGAAAGAGAGGGAAAGAGAGTTAGAGAGAGGGAAAGAGAAGGAGAGAGAGGGAAAGAGATGGGAGAGAGAAAGAGAGAGGGAAAGAGATGGGAGAGAGAAAGAGAGAGGGAGAGAGAAAGAGATGGGAGAGGGAAAGAGATGGGAGAGGGAAAGAGATGGAGAGGGAAAGAGAGAAAGAGAAAGGGAAAAGAAGAGAGGTTTGAGTTTCCCTTTTTTGCAATGTGTTGAAAACATAGAATCTTTTAGGTACTTTTTTAAAATGTATCCTTTATTAACATATTGAGATGAGGCAAAAGCAATCAACCCCTACATCCGTAACAGAGAGAACTAGAGTATGATCATGAGAGAGGGAAATATGGAGAGAATTGTAGTTGGTGCTATTACCCATCGTATGTTAGAGGGAAAAGATGGACATTTCACCTCAGGACATGCATGAGTTCACTCACTCACTGCACACGCTAAGCACACGGGTGCACTCACACACACATACACACATGGAACTTCAGATGTTATACACACCAGACCACACACACACACACATACACACAAATTTAAACGTGTTACACAATAATGTAAAACATGCATCATCAGTATGTATTCAGTAATGTGTTGACTGTCACCCCATCAAATCAGTAATCAGTAATGTGACAGCCAATCATGTGCTCTTCTCCAGACTCAGGGATAATGGATGGTGGCTGTTTATGCGTGTTTACATCAGTGGTGATTTACATGTGTGCTTAACTGACCACCACTCTCTATCCTGCCACCTATGGGACAGTCAATAGAAATGAATGGACGTGAATAAAATTGTATTGAGCTGAACAGAACAGAACTGGGTCAATGGCAGTAATGAACTGGAGGCGGCCATTTAGCCAGTCTATCTCCTAATCAACAGGGCTGCCACGGCGCTGCAACAAAGACAAGCTGCCCAGTGGACCTCTTTATCTCTAGCCTGTCTTTGGGTCACTTTTCCTTTTTAAAACCCTTATATGGATGACCAGTTTCAGAACTCACAACGGCAAAACATTTACAACGTGTTTATGAGGTTCTAGGTTCTATCTAGGGAAAATCACAGTGTGTGTGTGTGTGGGGGCAGTGGAGAGCAGTAATGATTTTTGGAAATGGTGATATGGACTGATTTGACTTCTTTCATAAATAACAAGTCAATAAGTCAAAGTCTTGCTCCCTCTCTCTCACTCTCCCTCTCTCTCTCCCTCTCCCTCTCTCTCCCTCCCTCTCTCCCTCCCTCTCTCTCGCTCTCTCTCTCTCCCTGTTCTCCATGGACACAGCTGGTGCAGAGGTCAGTTCAGCAGGAAGGGGAAAGGGAGCGAGAGAGAAAGAGAGAGAGAGAGAGACAGGGAGGGAGAGAGAGAGAAAAAGGAGGGGGCGACTGAAGATGGAGAGGAAACACAGAGGTTACAAGGTGAAAGAGCGAGGGAGAGAAGGAGGCAGAGTGAACGAGTGCAGTGGGTGAGATAGCATATCGGGTGTAAAAGGAGAAGGGAGGGGGTAGGAACGGGGGGGACTGAGGTTTAGGGGAGCTTAGGACACGGTTGGGGCAGAGTAGTGGAGGAGAGAGTGAGAGAGAGAGAGAGAGAGGGGGGGGGGGAGACAGACAGATACAGAATGAGAGAGGACTTTGGGTCAGGGCTGACTGAGAGAGTGATAGAGACACAGGGAGAAAGGAGAGAGAGCGAGAGGGAAGGAGAGGGAGGAGACAGAGAACAAGAGAGAGACAGACAGAAAACAGAGAGTTGAAGAGACACAGAAAAGGGAAAGAGAAAGAGAGGACATTAGGACAAGGAGAGAGAGAGAGAGAGAGAGAGAGAGAGAGAGAGAGAGAGAGAGAGAGAGGGACAGGGAGAGAGAGAGAGAGAGAGAGAGAGAGAGAGAGAGAGAGAGAGAGAGAGGACTTTAGGACAGGGAGAGAGAGAGAGAGAGAGAGAGGGAAAAAGAGAGAGAGGACTTTAGGACAGGGAGAGAGAGAGAGAGGGGGCAGCAGATGCTGCCCAGGCCCCGAGCAACAGAGGGGGGAGGGGGTATTTTTAGATCTGCCCCTAGGGGGTTAGAGCTGGGAGCACACACACACACACACACACACACACATACGCACACAGATACACATACAAGCACACGCTCTCACACACCCACAAACACATACAAGCTTGCCTAAATGGACCACAATTTCAGTCATACACACACACACACACTCACACATACACAAATACATGCAAACACTTGAGCACATACACACACAGTCCCTTCCACTCTCCTCTGAGACGGTGTGGCATCTGTTTTCTGTGACGTCGCTCACACACCTTTCTGTCTCTCTCCATTCACTCTTCCCTCTCTCCATTCACTCTTCCCTCTCTTCTTCTCTCTTCCCTCTCTTCTTCTCTCTTCTTCCCTCTTCTTCTCTCTTCCCTCTCTTCTCCTCTCCCTCTTCCCTTTCTCTTTTCCGTCTCTCTCTCTCTTTCAGTCTTCCTGTCTCTCTGCTGCCTCTACCTCTCCCCATCTGTCTCTCCTCTTCACCACTCCATCTCCCACACACACACCCTCTGCCTCCGGCCCTCTCAATGCCACCCCCCTTCCCCCACGAGCCACTCTCAATCCACCACGGTTGTGTTGTCACCATGGAAACGCAACTTGTGCCCCAGAGATACATGCAACGCACGCAGGCAGTCACCTCAGCCCCCCCGCACACATATACGCCCGCCCGCCCGCACACACACACACACACACACACACACCCAAGTGAACACCTCATTGACATACAGACAGTCTTATTCCCCTGTCCTGTGTTGCTCATATACACATGCCGTGATGTAAAAGTTTGCTGATTCGATCAGCTTATTTTCACAACCAATCACTAACTCTCCATACATGTATCAACTCTTACAGACCACAGGATTCTGCTGTTTTTGTTGTGATTTTTTAATGTTTTTGTTTTTGTCCATTTTTCTACTGCCCCCCCTCTCTGTCACAGTTTCTCTTCCTCCCTCTCTCTCTCATCCATCCTGTCTGTTTTGTTCTCTTGTTATTTATCTCATACATACATACTCTCTTGTGACTAGTCTTTTGAGTATTTATTTGTATTGTGTGAATTCGCATGAATGAAATATTTTCTGCTGTGACCAGCAGGGGGAGCAAGTCTCTCAATTCCGTTTTATACGTGTCATTACAGAGAAATGCCCACTAGATGGCAATAGATGACAGCAGCAGAAAACCTCACTCCATGTTTCTCCACAGAGTGAGATTTTCTGACATAAAGAAGATACTGTGGAAATAATTATGTTGGACATCATGAGAAAATATTATTCTTACCTTTGTCTCCTCCCTGACTCTCCTGAGGAAGAGGCTTCTCCTTGACCGACAGCCTTTCTTTCACGGATGGCTGAGTGTCCTGGGGGTGGGGCTTGCGGGTGATGATTGACAGGCCAGGGTCCCTGCAGTGGGATTTGAAAAAGACGCCCGAGTCGCTGAGGTCGTCCGAGGCGCTTCCCGAATTCTCCTCCTCCTCTGAGGGGTCCTTCAGGTCGTCCTCTACGGTGCCCGAGTCATCGGAGTCGTCCTTGCTGTCCTGCATGCAGTTGGCAAGGCTTGGCGAACCTGACGCCTGCCTCGGGTCCTCTGGGACGGGCGCCGTGCTGCCTGATTCACACAGCTTCTCAGGTTTCTGTAATTAAAACAGCATCGATCAACCACCCTGGGTGCATTTCTGTGTATATGTGTGTGTGTCTGTGTGTGTCTGTGTCGATGTGTGTGTGTGTGTGTGCGTGCATGCATTTGTGTGTGTGTGTGTGTGTGTGTGTGTGTGTGTGTGTGTGTGTGTGTGTGTGTGTGTGTGTGTGTGTGTGTGAGTGTGTGAGTGTGTGAGTGTGTGTGTGTGTGAGACAGACTCATGTAATATGAGAGACACAGGTGTAGATGTGTTTACATTTTGCTACAGGCAAGGCAGTAGGCCCGAGGACTCATTCTCTCTCTCTTTCTCTCTCTCTCTTTTTCCCTTTCTTTCTTTCTTTCTTTCTTTCTTTCTCTGGCATGGAACTGTGATGTCATGGAGGCAGCTTGCAGTTGCCATGGGAACCGTGAGACCTTTTGGCTCCACTGGGTTCTGCGGTGGCTTGGGTTCCGTGAGGGTCGGACCTCTCCTCTTTCACTCCTCTTTTCTCATCCCCCCATCCTGACCGCAGGCAATTCTTTCTGCTCTCTTCCTGCCATCTGTGTCCCTTTCCCTCCCTCTCCATCTCTCTCCCTCCCTGCCCCCCCTCCCTCTCTCTCCCTGTGCCTCATCCCTCTTTCTTTCTCTCTCTCTCTCTCTCTCTGCCCCCCCTCCCTCCCTCTCTCTCTCTCTCTGGCACACTCGTCCTCAGGCCATCTGATGGCGTTTAATTCCCCTAAACCCGTCTGCTCAGGGGAGCGAGACCAGTCCAGACACACACACACACACACACACACACACACACAGAAAATAAAACAGGCAAACTACCAAAAGCACATTCAAAAACATACACATGCAGAAACATTCACAGTCCAGACCACAAGACCACACGCACACGAGATGTGCTCTTTGTACTCACACACACACACACACTCACACACACACACACACACATAGTCATAGGGGCATATGGCATATGGGATAACTGCACATCAGTTACATGCTCTACTACACTGTTCACAACCTGGCTTTCATTGCCTTCACTTTAACATGTAGCTACCCCTTCCACAAACACACACACACACACACTCACACACATATTAATACATTAATGTATTAATAAATACATGAATGGATATATTTCATTCACATGACATGTAAAGACATATAAAAATGTCCCTCGGGATCAATGACAGTATCTATCTATATCTACTGTATGTCTATAGACAGCATCTATCCATCCATCAATCTATCAATCACAAAATCAAACAGACAAACTATCAAGCAAACACTCAAACACACACACATGCCGAAACAGTCACGGTCCAGACCACAGTGCATGTGCTGCATATGTACACACACACACACACTCACCTTGAGATCCAACTGTATGTCGTTTTGATCCACTTGGTTGTTCTTGAGTGGTTCACTGCAGAGACAGCATATGAATATAATTAAGATATGTCTGTGTGCCTGTGTGTGTCTGTGCGTGTCTGTGCTGTGTGTGTGTGTGTGTGTGTGTGTGTGTGTGTGTGTGTGTGTGAGAGAGAGAGAGAGAGGGTATGTTTGCTTGCGTACCTGTTGTGTTTCATCCGGATGCTTCCGTTCTGCCTGAGCTCTGCGAGAAGGTGTTTGGGTGATCTCTCCGTGTCCGTGTCTCCGATCACACGCACATGGACGTCTCCGTCACGGCCCAAAAGCCACGTCACACTCTTTCTGTTTCCTGCCAACACACATCACATTCACACTCAGTAATCTTCATCTGTGACCCATTTAAAAGCAACAATCACAGAAGGTGTCCAAAAGTAATGTAGAAGAACATGACAGAAACATTTGTGTTTTGAAAATTCTAATTTGACCGGGAGGCATAGTTTAGGAGGGAAGGCCATTGACATTACTGAGAATGGAGGTGCAATTCAGAATATGGGTTGTAATTACTTCATGCAACCAGCAGAGGGCACTGTGAGCCTATGTGTCGCATTCAGTGCTGGTGTAAATGATGTATAGAGAGAGAGAGATGAGGGGGGGTGAGGGAGGGGGTGAAATATATACAGGCTGCTTAGTACTGTCTGGAATATAATAATGTAAAAAAGTCAGGGAAACAAGAAGAAAGCACATACAACTCCAACCACCATTCTGAGCAACCATACGACAGCACACACCTGGTCTAACCCCCTGTTGTCCGTCACCTCAGAAGTCCCTCCCCCCATCACCATGACTCCTCCCTCCATGTTTGGAGAGAGATGTAAACAGTGCTTTTAAGAGGCAGAACCCCCGTAAAGCAGCGGGGCCGGACTGTGTATCCATCCACCCTGAAGCACTGTGCTAATCAGCCATCTC
>NC_063202.1:23328493-23330993 GCF_017589495.1 Alosa alosa
TTGCAATCTCTCTCTCTCACTCTCCCTCTACCTCTATCTATCTTATCAACTTTCTCTCTCACTCTTTGTCAGTCTCTCTCTGTGTCCTGAAATGTTTTGGTATGCTTGGATTTTGTCTCTGGCCCACTCAATGTGTCTTATTTCTTTCTCACACCCCTATCCTTCTCTATCTGTGGATCTTTCACTCTCCCTCCAGCATTCACTTTACATCTCTCTCTCTCCTTCCCTCTCTCTCTCCCTCTCTCTACTTCTAAGAAAGGTGACAGCGCATTGAGAACATTGTGAACATACCATGACAGACACTTTGAATGGAGTTCGTACTGTTCCCTCCCCAAACTGTAAGAAAGAAAGAAAGAAAGAAAGAAAGAAAGAAAGAAAGAGAAAAATAAGAAAGGAGAAGGGACCAACAGGAATGAAGCAAATGAAAGATAGAATGCAGAAACAGGGTTGAGAGAGAATGTTTTTGTGTGAGCGCTAAAGAACAAAGATTGAGTCTGATGTGTATTAGAGGTTTATTGTACTGTGTGAGTGCTGATGTTGGATATAGCTGAAAAACAACTAAGCTGCACAGTCTCTCTCACAAACATTTATGCATCTGTCGCCAGGGAAGAGTGTGGTCTTTTGTTATGTTTTATAATGATACTGCAGCAGTGAACAAACTGTAAACTGTATTTACATGGGCTGTTTGAGTCCATAATTTGAGGTAATTAGCCAATGGCAAATTAGATTTTGTCTTATGCTAATCATCAATTCCGTAAAAGTTTATTCTGTTTTAGTAGTCTTTAGAGTAGAACTCTATTCTGTGTGCATTGAAAGGAGCTATGTGGAGTTTTGTGGGTTTTGAGTTTGAGTTGAGTCTTGATCGCTGCCACACGGCACTTCCGTTCTATTTAATGCACAGGCCACACGTTGTACAGCGCGGTATTACAAGAGAGCTGGCCTGCCACTAGATGGTTTGTTAGCATGCTAACCTCAGTGGTATTACAAGACAGCTGGCCTGCCACTAGATGGTTTGTTAGCATGCTAACCTTTGTTTTTCTTTAGATAGGAAGTGAGTGGGAGAGAGAGATGGGGTGGGATCGGGAAATGACCACAGGTCAGACTTGAACTTGGATCCCTGTGGGTCCTCGTGGGGTATGGACACTGTAGCCACTTGCCTCACAGCGCCCCTAAGCGTTTTGGACAAATATGGTCACTTCTTCACATGCTGTTGCTGTTTCTAGATCATTGTTGGAAGTTTTTAATAATTTTAATGCTTGGTTGGGTTTGTGCATGTTGTGGGGTGTTGTGATCATGAGGCAAGGTGGTGGTGGTGCATTTGTATGTGTTTCCATTTGGGTGGTTCTCCAGTGAAGATCTCCTCTCCGCCCTCTCTAGCGGACGGAATCAGAACCAGAAGCGGGGCCATTTTAGCGTTCTGTTTCTCATCATTCAGAACCTTCAGTTAGTCTGGATAAACATAAGTGTTTTTGACATTAAGTCAGTATGGGTGGAGACCATTCCATGCGTGCTCACCGAGCTGCTTCCATTACAGATGTACTGAAGAATGCTGCACATTTCCTATTAGCTCACTGATGTGATCATCTGACGGTTTTCTTGCCAAATTGGTTGACGCTCTGAGTATGCTAAGGAACACAATCATGCCTGCACTTGTAACATGATACTTATGGTGAGGAGTCTGTTTGGAGTTTAGGTCAGGGAGTGGTTAGAATGAGTTTGGCAGCTGATATATGTTTAAATATTTGAGGATTTGGGTGGGTTGCGAGGAGGATTGATATATAGTACATCTGAGGATGTATAGATGCATTCCATATGTGCTACATAGTGTATAGCATTGGGCTATCAATGCTAGCCATAGCTCCGCTGCTTATCTGGGTTATTTAAAGGATATTTACTTTATGGCTAATGGACACGTTGTTCCAGTGGTGATGTGAAATCCAGCTGGCCATACAAAGTCTTTGTGCAAGCCTCTCAGACACAGGAGCAATTTGAATCAGATCTATGACCTATCTGGAGTCTGCAGCAATGTGTGTGTGTGCGTGTGTGCATGTGTGGGTGTGATCAATAGACAATAGAATACACCAGATAGTGCTTTGTCACAGAGTTCTGTTCTGGAACTCAATTCAATTAGGTAAGAGTTCAAATGTGACATCACAGCTATAGAGATACTGAGACAAAGCACCCATGCACCCTTAAAGCACACACACACACACACACACTCACATACACACACAGGCAAACACACGTACACACATGCAAACACACATGCACACATACAGACACAGACTCTGACACACACACACACACACACACACACACACACACACACACACTGCTGCTACATGGTCCGGATATGTGGACAAGCAGAGAGACAAAGCCATACTGCTAGTCTGTCTGATTTTTTTCTCTGACTGATTAGCAATGATGCTGCACACACACAATCACAGACATATACTCACAAGAATGGAAGAGTACTTACTACAATCCAACCCTGCATCAA
>NC_063202.1:23335993-23360993 GCF_017589495.1 Alosa alosa
GATTCATGTTCCCTTGCATTGTTTAACTGAGGTCCATGGCTAGTCTGGCTTTCATCAGACCAAGCTCAATCTTTTAAGAAATCAAAAAATAAATAGCGGGCAGATCAGGCTGGGTTCACCCAGCCTAGTCCATAGGCACCCGATATTGTTTAATTTTTCCGATTGAGATATACACGCTCTGGCTATTCTAATGCAAAAAAAATGCATCAGGGAGTTATGACAAAACGGTAACTAACAAACTAGATCCTAATAGAAAGTTGTTAGCTTCCCTAAGCTACAGGTAGGATTATAAGGTAGGCCTATTGACAACATAAATTGTCAATAGGCTATGCTGGCGACACAAATAAAATCTCCTTTTGGAAACCAATGGCTTACGCCTTACAGTATCAAGCGGACTTAAACTGTCATATCGTGGCTTAAAAGTTGTAATAACATTCACGCAGCTCCATGAGTCAATGAAAGCGCAAAATGAAGTAGCCACTTCTAAATGGGACCTACTACACAGTAGCTTAAGGTGTTTTGCTAAAACAGCCATAATGAAATGAAGGTGTCATTGTTTGGATACTTCACACACACGTGTTTTTTAATTTCACAGACTACAACTACCAAGCTGTAATCAAAGCACATCGATTCCCCTCTCACACCCTGCACACACTTAAAACAAAATAAACAGGCGCCTCAGTCTCACGATGTATAGGCAAAACTGCATCAGACCGATTGTAACGTTGGTAAATCTTCCATTGCACAGAATGATTTTGTAGCACGTGCAATAAATGACAGTCGAAAGATACAAACAGTGCTGCTATACATTTGCTTGGTATAACCGCATTTATAGTTTTCTACAAATGCAATAAATCAAATGCCTCCATCACTCAACCAACGCTTAACGGTAACATTACCTAGGTCCTTATTGATATTACAAGATTAACGTACCTGCAGTAAAACCAAGCATGTCCGATAAACATCCTCAGATTTATTTTCGCTTCAAGAAGAAATGGGAATTACACTTCATGTGAACATCGCCCTATCCTTATTAGATGTTCGCTGCGGTGTAAATTACAGTCCTTGTATGAAGGCCCATTGTTTTTTCCAACCCCTTTTAACTTCCAACAAAATTACGCCTCACTGCAACGATCGCCATCTAGTGGACAAACGACTACTTCTTCGCCAATACTGAAAATGCAGCCATGATGATGATGATGAATATTTATTTTGGCTTTCTTTTAATCCTACTGATTTTCATTTTTACCGGGGAATCACAAATGAGTGATTATGAGCCAGGTTTATGTGGGCCCTTGAGACCAACATACCATAAAAGATTCACAGAGAACTGTGTCTGCCCTACCCTCCTTTCGGGGGGTCCAGTCCAGCGGGGGGGCTGCAGATGAAAACGAAAAAATGACGGTTCCATGCTATCCATATGGGGGTACATGCTCACCAAGTTTTGTGTACCCCGGTCTTTCAGTGTCCCGAATCCTTGTTGGTTAATGCGTCACTAAATGTACACATAAATTATTTTATTGTAAGGCCCCCCATGAACGAAAGTACACAAAACTTGGCATGCATTCAGAGGGTGTCATAATGATCCTACACTTTTAATTTTGTGCAGTTTTGACCTTGTCAGCCAGAGATATTGAGATGAAAACACCTAATTTTATGCTTTTTAATTTTTAACTAGGTGGCGCTATACATGAAATAAGTGGTAATGGGATGGGTTGACATGCCCCCTTAAGACCAACATACAAAAAAAGGTGGACCTCCTAGGCCCTACGGTTCTCGAGATATTCACAGAAAACTGTCTCCGGCCACCTACAGGCCAGTTGGTGTATAGTAACATAAATTAATTTATTGTGTGGCCCCCCATGAACGGAATTCCACAAAACTTGGCGTGCATACAGAGGGTGTCATAATGATCCTACACTTCCAATTTTGTGCAGTTTTGACTATGTTAGGTCACAGATACCTTCAATTACACCACCTCATTTTTACTTTTTGTGTTTAACTAGGTGGCGCTATACATGAAATGAGTGGTTATGGAATGCGTTGACATGGCCCCTTGAGATCAACATACATACAAAAAAAATAATGGTCCTCCTAAACCTTACGGTTCTCGAGATATTCACAGAAAACTGTGTCTGCCCTACCCTCCTTTCGGGGTGCAGTCCAGCGATGGGGGCTACAGATCAAAACGAAAAACGATGGTTCCATGCTATCCATATGGGGTTACATGCCCACCAAGTTTTGTCTACCCCGGTCTTTCAGTGTCCCGGGAATCATTGACGGAAATTTGGAAATGAAAAAAAAAAAAAAAAAAAAAAAAAAAAAAAAAAACTGACTAAACCTATATGACCGCCGCCAAGCTGGCGCGGGCGGTCATAATAATGTTGCAAAGATACTGCATCAATCCGTAGGCCTATGTTTCATTAGGCTACTTGTTTTGCCTTACTCTTTATTCATTTAGGCTAGGCCTTTTTATTCAGTTATTCATCATCTTCCGTCCTTCACATTAGCCTACTTGTGTAGCGCACGCATTCTTCGCGTTTGGAATCATTCCCGCGTTACAATCATCAGCCAATCAAGGTGGCCAATTCAGGCAAGTTCGTGCATGAGTAATGACGTCATCCATAGCAACGAAGACTCACTCTTAGTTTAGGAGTTTTTTTTCCTTACTAATAGTAGGTCTGAAAGGCTTTGTGAAATCTTTTAGTGCGATTTAGGAGTACTCCTAGTGGTAAGATAAAAGGCTTTGTGAATACGGCCCCTGAACTACATCTTACCTCTACTGCCTCTTAGTTTGTGTCTGCTGAAAAGAGATGTTTTAAGGGTAATAGGGCATAACTGGCTTACTGTCATTTAGGGCTTTTGGAGATTATTTGTTTATGTTTGAGTTTCTTGGGATAACAGCTGGACAAATAGATGTTTTAGGACCTTTTTTTACTTTTACTTTCCATAGCCTTTTGTGTCAGTCTCTTTTGTTAGGCAAATTAAACAATTTACATCTTAAAGATCTCCCTTAAAAAGCCATTCCAAAGGATTCACTGGTACCACCGGCATTCTTAATGTTGAGCTTAATGACCTGCCGTATTCACAAAGCCTTTTATCTTACCACTAGGAGTACTCCTAAATCGCACTAAAAGATTTTAGCTAGGAGTTTTCTCTTAAAAGTTATTCACAAAGCCTTTCAGACCTACTCTTAGGCTACGTTTAAACGGTGACGATGAAAAGAGAAGACGCAGAAGTGGCGTCTCGTTTTTTTATTCGCGTTTAGACGAGCATTCTCAGGGGGAAATCTTTGTTAATATGAAGACGCAAGAGTATGTGATATTCGATTGGATATGCATTCCAGACTGCTGGGTGGTGGTGTGATAGAACCCCGGTACGTCACGTGCAGACATTCTAATTTGACAGTTTCGCCAGAGAGGTAATCAAGGATCTTTGGTTTAGCCATTTAGACGGAGACGCAACCCGGGTCGTCTTCAAAACTAGGGCTGCAGCTATCGATTATTTTTGTAATCGATTAATCTAGCACTTTATCGATTAATCAATTAATCAGATTTTTTTTTTTTGCATTTTTAAACAACCAAAACAAATAATGCATAACAAAATGACATGGCTGTAAAATGATCAAGCAATTGGCACAGAGGTATTTATTCTAACTCCAACATCAGGCTACAAAACTAAGCCCATTTATTGCAATTTACCCATTTAGTGTTTATAAGTTGCCAGTGCCAACAATTAAATAATGTTCAAAATGTTCTCTGTAAAATTGCAGCCTTTTGTGCATGACTTAGCTGGGCGAACAAAGCTGTCCATACTATGTTGTGAAGTGCTGGGAGGGAGAAGAGGGAAAGCAATTTAATGTATTAATATACACAACAAGTTTCATGCTGTAATCTAGACCTGACATCAAAGTAAATATCTGTTTTATGTAGATTTCTACACCTGCAGCATTTACCATTAGGCTAAATAATTTTACAATTAGGCTACTAAAATATAGCCTACCATTAGGCTACTAACAAATAATTTTACTATTAGGCTACTAAAAAAATATTTCTGGGGTGAGCCTATTTGCTATGGTAACCTAGCAACCTGTGTGTGTGTATGTGTGCACGGGTGCGGTGCGTGAGGGAAGATGAGGGTGCATGCATGTGTGTATAAGGGGTTCTTTTTTAAGCATAGCTGTCTTGCAATTGAACGTGAATAAGTCATAGACTGTATATATAGAGTTCTATATATACAGTCTATGGAATACGTTTACTACTTAAAAACATCAAAGCTAAACATTATATCACGACATCGCTACAAATACAGTATGTGATTAAAATCAGCCAACATCAATGTAGGCTATAGGCTACGTAGATGATAGATAGGCTAGATAGATTGATAGATGGCCTACTTTATTGACGCTTGGTGAAAAAGCATGGAGTGGATGTTTTCGGTTCAGATGCTTGTTCTTTTCCTTTTTGAGTATGTAATGATCCCAAAACTTTACTTGAAAACTTTAGACATTCTCTGCCATTTATGGACATCTTGACTCCGCCATCACGCCAGCGAAATTCAGAATGCATCACGATTCACGCGCTATGGTGTGCTTCCTGAACAACGGTCCGTGTGGAACAATCAGATCCCTGCGTGTATAGTGCGCGTCATAGTAATTTAACGAGGCTTCGAGGCAGGGTTTTTGCCTCGAGTAATTTTTGTAATCGAGTTATTCGAGTAACTCGATGAATCGTTTCAGCCCTATTCAAAACTCTACACTCTGGAAGGAGTCTTCAGATTTTATGTCTTCAAGCCCGATGGCCGGGGGAACGCCGTTAAAGCGAAAGGCACTTATGAAAAATATTTTGTAGTCGTCTTCCTTCCATGTCGTTCTCGTATAAACGGCCCCTCAGTAAGTAAAAAATGACAACTCCTAAACTAAGGGGCCGTTTATACGAGGACGATTGCGAAGGAAGACGACAAAATATTTTATCATAAGTGCCTTTCGTTTACACGGCGACCCCGCCATCGGGGCTTGAAGAGGGCTTTGTGAAACCTGTGAGGTTTTGTTAACGGTTACGCCTTGAGTGTACACGACGCCGGCAGTTTAGGAGACTGAAACCGCCGGCTAACTTTCGCCGTGTAGATGCCTGTAGGTGCTAAGCCGGGCAACTTTATGACGACATAGCCCCACCTCTCAACTCAGCCACGGCACTCGACCAAGGGGGCAGGCGAATTCCCGGAAGTAGAAGAATCGACGTAGGCTGGAGGGACCACCTCTCTGCTAGCTCCCATAGAAGTCCATTCATTCTAGGATTTTTTTGAAATACCATAACTTCATATAACATATATCCTGTGCCGATATTGTAGCTTCTGTGTAATCCACATAAACACTACAAAGGCAAAACAGACTCCACTACCTCGTCCGTAACGTTTGTTACCCGTAAGAAGAATGGTTAGCTTGTTCGGTTGGAGGGAAGCTAGCTTTGACGTAATCTCTCTTTCGCGCCGTAGGGAGATAACCGTATTGTTTGGATAAGAAGCTCAGTCCACCTTACGGTCTATGACGGTAACTCATAAGCAAAACCTAGCATACACGACCGTATGTTAAGGTAAAGCCAAAGATCCTTGATTACTAGCTCCGCTTAAACCCTCTCTGGTAAAGCATTACACAGAGGCAACCTAATAATAATAAAAAAGTAAACCTAATTTTTTTAAAAACGGCACTAATCATTACAGAGGTTTTCGACGGATTGACCGTAGGTCGGAAAAGTGGAAAGAAGATTAGCTTTTAGGCTATAACTTTTTTGTTTTGTTGACTGTTTTTGAAGATGATCATGTATGGTAGCTTCAACATTAACACGACTTGGTGAGGATGATAATAATAATACATAAATAAATGTTTAACTTTGATGACTTTGAAGGAGGAAGTGTGAGAAGAATTTCTGTGTATCTATCATATGAGTTACAAGATTCAGTTCGATGGCTAACATCACGAAGTTAAGTGTGAGTCTGCGCAGTACTGGGGGGACCAACTGAAAAATCGTTCTATTTGACTCAGTGCCCTCCCATTGAAAGAGTCTGTTCGTCCATTTCTTTTACTGTCTATGCACTCGACCTGACATGCCGCTTGTCAAAACAAACCAAACCATTTATTTATCATATTAAAAAGTTTTTTCTTTCCCCTGTCATGATTTATGTGCACAATGTAGCCTATCAGCCTTTAGTGGCTAAGTTAGACGCACACGTTAGCTTAACTCAGTTAAACATTAGCTTACTGCATGTAAGTGTTTTCTCCAGTGGTGCTCAGACCTAATGCAATGCCTAGGCTAAGCTTTTGAAATTTCACATAGCAGTCACATAGGCCTACCTTGAAAACGAACTTTATTAGTTTAACAGTTGAATTGAAAACCGAATTGTCTGTAGTCTCCTTATTTCATGCAACTGCTTAACCAGAGCCCTTATTAGACATTCTCTGGCTTAACAAACTGTTTCAACAATGTTTTCTTCTACGCGATTCACGCGAAATTATCGTCAGCGGCGCCATCGACTGGTCTGGCATATGCACTAGGCTACAGCACATTTAGCCGGTTACACCTCTGTGTGTACACGCGAGGTGTTTTTCTTGCCAGTGTCGTTAAAGATGTGAAGCGGTAAGAGAAAATTCACCTGGCGGTTTCGTGTAAATGGCCCCTCAGTCTTCTGATAAACACATAAATAAGAAAACAATATAAATAAATGCTTGTGTATCCTTTGCAGTTTTTGCCAAAATGGTATATTGTTACCTGAATGCATTCATTTCCAACAGCCAGTTGAAATAATTGATTTTACTTCCTCCAAGAGTCTTGTCTATGTGGAGTAGGCCTGATTTATCTAAGCCATCAAGTATACCATTACCAGTATTGTGGTGATAGGACTTTAGACTGGTTTAGTCATGGGGAAATGTAGAGATCATGAGTCAGCCTTGACTGGCCAGTATATGTGAACGTGTTATTCTTACCCACACGGTAATTGGGTGGAGTCACATTGCAGTTTTATTGATTGCACAAGGGGTTCAGCTGGAATTTTACAGTTGGGATTTTACTCATTGTGCAACTAACGCTGATGTGTCACACGCTGAAGTGTGTCTACGGGGAAACAAGGAGACACTGTCACACACGGGAACCACCATATGCTCATTTATTCCACTTCTTTCAAAGGCCAGCGTTTCCATGACCAAGAAGCTCGTCAGGGTCTCGACTCACGCCTGGGCGTACTCCACCTCCAGTTATACTACAGCTTGAATGATTTTGCTCATTTCTATGTTGCTTTGGATGAACTCATCAGGTAAATTCATGAATGTAAACGTACCTGTAGTAGCGGTACCCCAACGTATCCCATCATGCACTTGGCCAAGGTCATGACGGCAGCTGCTGCAGCAGTATCCTGAGTGTGTGTGTGTGTGTCTCCTGGTGCTGAGCTCCTCCCTTCTGTGGCACTGACAGGCAAAATGGGTCATTTCCAAAGTCAAGTGTTGCAGATGTATCTCAGCGCCCCTCAGCGCTGACCACAGCTCAAGCTCCAGAGTGTTCTACCAACACACACAGAGAATGAGACTCGCTCAGAGTGAAGTGGTCTCTTGGTTTCTTCTTTTTACATATTTACACTCTTAAAATGAATGTGTTGTCCCTATCTGGACACAGAGATGTATTAAAGAAAACAATACAAATTGTGTTGCTTTCAACGCAAGTTGTGTTATTTTCAAAAGATTTTGTGTAACAAACTAGAAATGCAATTCCAAGGAATTACCAGTGCATAAAAACGCTAAAGTTGTGATGTAAAATATCATGTATAGTTAAAACAGATAATACAGAGATGGTTACTACGGTGATGCTAGGATAGACATGGTGGTTGCATAGCTTAATAAAAGTTGATAGTTTAAAAGTAGACTGTTTAAAAGCTGAATGTAGATAGTTTAAAAGTTGTTGATAGACAGTAGATAGTTTAAAAGTTGTTGATAGACAGCTAGTTTAATAGATAGTTTAATAGTAGACCGTTTAAAAGTTGAAGGTAAATAGTTTAAAAGTTGTTGGAAGACTGGAAGTTTAATGAATGTTGATATTTAAATAGTTTAATGGCTGTGTATAGGTAGATATTTGACGATAACTGAAAGTTGGAATGGCTCTAATGTTTGCTAGCAGTTATGCTAAGATTTTTAACTATGCTAACCATGCTACTTAGCTAATGTTTTATAGCAGTGCTAGCAATGCTAACAAAGATCCTTGATTACTAGCAAGATAGAGCAACGTAATTCGTTACTATGGGAGCAAAACAGGACAGTTCCGGTCTGCATAATTGGGAGTGTCACCTTCCGTCACTAAATAAACTTTCTCTCTTAATAAGCAATAAGAACAGATAAACATAATTGTGTTCACAGTATTATTGTCTATAATCATGTATGATACCAATGAATCATTCTTTAAGACATGATATGAATAATTTAATTAGTCAGGTGAACTGAGCTAGCTAGCTAGCTAACGCTAGCTTAAAATGCTATACAAGTGGATGGGAGTAGCTATGGCAATACAGCTATGCGCTAACAAGTGACTAGTAGTTGAAGGACTTCGCTTAAACTTAATATACTGTTGCAAATTCACTTGAGTATAAACTATCCACTTTAACTAATGTCAGTAATGTTATTCAGCTAGTTGTCATTTCAAAGAAATTACACTTCTCCGTTTAAAATGTTACCTTAGCTAAGAGGCTAGCTAGCATGCTAACAACCGGACAGTAAACTGGCAGCAGCATGGTCTGATATTAAGTTATTTTATTACAAATCCAAACCCGAACTTTTAGGCTTGAAATGATCCCAAACACTTACAGATTATGACAAAATTTTCCAAAAAACCCTCAACAAATCCAGAGACATAATGACCAATTTATTGGTAAAATTCCACAAGTCTCCATTGACATTAGTGCAGCGAGGGTTTACTCTGGTCTGCATAAAGGGGGATTTTCCCCCCTCCCCCTTGCAAAATCGATGCGGAAATTGTTGAACGTTTGCGCCTCTCGCTCCGCTTTAACCCTCTCTGATGCTAACCATGCTACTTAGCTAACGTTTTCTAGCAGTTTTGCTAAACATGTTAGCAATGTTAACCATGCTACTTAGCTAACATTTTCTAGCAGTTTTGCTAAACATGCTAACTATAGCAATGCTAGCATGCTAAGTATGCTAACCATATGACTAAGCTAACCTAGCTAATCATTTTTAGTAGTTATGCTAACTATGCTAACTAGCATGCTACCAATGCTAAGTATGCTAACCATATGACTTAGCTAACCTAGCTAATCATTTTTATCAGTTTTGCTAAAAATGCTAACAATGCTAGCATGTTAACCATGCTAACTAGCTACAGTGGGTAGGAGTCATAGTTGATGACAAGTGTTGACATAGTTGATGACAAGTTAAAAGTTGTTGATAGACAGCTAGTTTAATAGATAGTTTAATAATAGTTTAAAAGTAGACTGTTTAAAAGTTGAATGTATATAGTTTAAACGTTGTTGATAGACAGCTAGTTTAATGATAGTTTAAAAGTAGACCGTTTAAAAGTTGAATGTAAAAAGTACAGTAGTTTAATGGGTTACATTGTTTAACCCTTTAGGCGCCAGAGGTTTTTTTTTCTCGAAACGTTCGATTTTGACATCTTCATTTCAAAAGGCTATATCTTAAAAGTGATAGGAGATAGAGACTTTCTGTAAATTAGAGAAATATTAAGGATGACCCAAAGTTTATGTAGAGATTAAATGTTTATATCTAATTTGCATATTATGACGTCATATGGTGGCGGCCATCTTGGATTATAGAATTTTCATGAAAAGTTGCATGTTTGAATGATAAAATGCACCACTTCTTTTTCCCCCAAATGTCCCTCACCTTCTGTATGCTATATTGGACAATACTGAATGCTCAGGTAAATAGTAAGTAGTAAACAAACTGTATAAATCATTACATAATAAATGGCAGAAACAAACCAAATGCATGTAGCGGTAGGCTGGCCTTTTGCTGTAGAGATTTTCCATTTACTACATACAGTAGGCACTCTGATTCCATGTATGGGGCACATATATATTATTCAGATGACACAAACACAAGTAGACAAGACCTGTTTAGTTCAAAAGCTCACTTGCCATGGCAAGGCACAGATCAGGAGTGAGATGACGAGACAAGACAAGAGACAATGTTAGTATTTGTTTTCTTTTTGTTGTTTTTGTTGATGTTTTTTTGTTGTTGTTTTCTTAGCTGACAAAGACACACACATCCCAAGGACACGAACACACAAAAAAGAACACATGTCCTAAATGGTCAGGGAAATAGATAATCAACAGTGTAAATCATTACTAATAAATGGCTGATTTTTTTTTTTTTTTTTTTTATGTAGCAGGCCTTTTGCTGTAGAGATAATGACTATCCATATCCATATCCTATCCATACAGGGCCGGCATTCCCATCATCTTGTGATAGACTATGCATGGCCTAATGGCTCTCCTGCCCCGTCACCACCTCTGCTCCTGTTGCGAGCAGCATGGCCAGATCTGCCTGGCTGGGTCGGCCGAGCGGAGAGAATTTATGCCCAGCTCGGACTAGGCCCACTGTCATTCTCATTGCGACTCCCCACACTGCCTCTACGTTCCTCCCTAACTGTCCTATGAGCACCGACCCTCGTCTAACATACCCAGTGGCATTAGACAAAGGCTCCACTGCGTTACTGGCGCCGCGACAAGGAGAGGCACACGTTCAGAAGACAGAAGCTGGCGCTATGGATATTAGGCTACCTCCAGCCTCGTTAAGCCACACCACTAACACCCTGCTAACTTCCTGATGAACACTCTGAACCCGTGAAACATTATTCCCACCAGTGACATTGGGCAAACGATTCAACGTTTGTGCTTGGTGTAAGCTAAACTATGGAGTAAACTCACTTTGTCCAGCTGCATCATTGCAAGGCAGGGACGCATCTGAAGCCTCACTAAAGCGAATCACCGTCATTTTCTGAAGGCAGATATTCCCCTTCAGAATCAGTGTCCTTGAATAGAAGACCCAACACTTCATTTCAGGTAAACTTTTTGATGCCATTAGGCGATAATCTAATGCAAATACTGCTGACGTTGACAATATCGGCTCTGACAAAGTGGCTCACACGCACACTAGCTCGTATTTCACGCACTAATTCAATGCGCTGTAGTTAGAAAGTTTTGTTTAAAGCATGTCGTTTTTTCGACTCGGGGATGACGTATGACTTGTCTGCCATCTAATGGAGTGGAGGTCGAACGAAATATGACACCCTATTTGACTAAATCGGACGTTTTATTCAGTACCGCATCTTGTCGAGTAAACTCGACCGTGGCGCCTAGAGAGTTAACAGTGGATTATTGTAGTGAGGACTTTTATTTTGAAACAATTTTGGGCAGAGGAAACAGTTGAATAGGATGTGTAGTCTTTATATTACATTACATTTGTAGTCATGTACATGTGTAGTCTTTACATTACATTACATTATCTGACTTCCGCTACAACACCGAGTCATGCCACATGCAGAAGTTTTCTGATGACACTGCAATTGTGGGGTGTATCAGGGACGAGCAAGAGGAGGAGTACAGGAGCCTGGTGGAGGACTTTGTGCAGTGGTGCAAACTCAATCACCTTCAACTAAACACTTCAAAGACCAAGGAGATAGTGGTGGATTTCCGAAGGTCTAAGCCCGCTCTGCTACCAGTCTCCATTGATGGGGTCAATGTGGAGGTGGTAAGCACCTACAAGTATCTGGGTCTCCACCTGGACAATAAACTGGACTGGTCAACCAACACTGATGCACTCTACAAGAAAGGTCAGAGCAGGCTGTACTTCCTGAGGAGGCTGCGGTCCTTCAATGTGTGCAGCAAGCTCCTCAGGATGTTCTATCAGTCTGTTGTGGCCAGCACCCTCTTCTATGCAGTGGTATGCTGGGGAGGAAGCACAAAGAAGAAGGATGCTGGGCGACTTGACAGGCTGGTAAGGAAGGCTGGCTCTGTAGTGGGAGCTGAACTGGAGTGCATCACTTCAATATCTGACAAAAGGACCCTAAACAAACTGATCAACATCTTGGACAATGAATGTCATCCACTCTACAGCACAATCAAAAACCAAAAGAGCTTGATCAGCTGGAGACTTCGCTCACTGCCATGCACAACTGAAAGGCTGAGGAAGTTCCTAGGGCCATTGAACTGTTCAATGCCTCACTAAAGGGAAGAGGAGAGATAGACTTCTCTGCATAGTCTGTCTGCCTCTCCACCCTCTCCATGTCCATGTTTTTTGAGTACTGACTGCCCACTACTGCTTACTACTGTTTTACTACTGTTCTACTATTGTACACAGCCTAATGTTTTCTCTACTGTTTTTTTCATGCTATATTAGCACACATGATCAATGGCTGTGGTAAAGCTTCTGATACAATACTGAATGAATGAATGGCTATAACCCTATTACCTCAACCTGTTCTTGCACTGAAATAGTTTTTTATTTTACCTTGTCTACATTACACTTTACTCCCCTATTTGTCTATATTATTTATGCTGGTCTCTAGACCTTACTCTTGCACTGTTGCACTGTTGGACTACTTTTTGCACCTTCACCATGACACTCACTCACTCTCTTGAGCACCTTGCCAGGCATACATAACTAAGGACTATGGCTGGACTACTTTTTGCACATTGGACTTTCTTAATTTAACTTATATAGTGTATTTAGTTTTTGGCTGGACTACTGTTTGCACCTTCACCATGACACTCACTCCCTTTAGCACATCACCAGTCCTGGCCCTGTCACTACAAGCGTCTTATGCTTGATCACCCTCAAGCACATTGGACTTTCTTAATTTAACTTATATAGTGTATTTAGTTTTGTTAGTTTTCTTATCTGTCTTATCTTCTACGGTCTTTATTGTACAGTGGAGTTTAGTTATATGTTTATACTTACACTTATGTTTACCACTTCTGCTGTAAGTGCATGTTGTGTTATGTCTGTATGCTACCGAGACCGAGACCGAGTTTAAAAACATTAGAGTACAGTAAGAATAAGTGCATCAGTGAGTGCTGTTTTTAACAGTTACTTGTCAGTTTAAGACGGCTGTTGAGTGCTAGGATCAGTAAGACTTGTTGTAAGTGTTGCTATGAGAGGAGATGTTCTCTAAAGAGCTGGGTCTTCAGGAGTTTTTTGAAAATGGAGAAGGATGTCCCTGCCCTTGTAGGAACTGGCAGTGTGTTCCACCAACGAGGAACAACAGATGAGAAAAGTTTGGATTGGCTTGAGCGCACGGTGGTAGAGCTAGGCGTCGTTCGTCTGAGGGCGCAGCGGTCTGGAGGTAGCGTATGTCTGTATGAGGGCATTCAAGTAGGTGGGAGCAGAACCGGAGACTACTTTGTAGGCAAGCGTTAGAGCCTTGAATTTGATGCGGGCCGCAATAGGTAGCCAGTGTAGCTGGATGAGCAGCGGGGTAACATGTGCCCTTTTGGGTTGGTTGTAGACCAGGCGCGCCGCCGCGTTCTGGATCATCTGAAGTGGTTTCACTGCGCAGGCTGGGAGACCTGTCAGCAGGGCATTGCAGAAGTCGAGTCGTGAGATGACTATTGCCTGAACCAGAAGTTGGGTAGCATCTTGAGTCAAATAAGTCCTGATTTTCCGTATGTTGTAGAGTGCGAAACGGCATGATCGGGCGACTGAGGCAACATGATCTGAGAAGTTTAGTTGGTTGTCGAGAACAACTCCTAGATTTCTTGCAGTCCTGGTAGGTGAAACAGACAGAGAGTCAAATTTGATGTTGATGTCGTGGTATATGGTAGGTTTAGCTGGGAGGACCAGCAGTTCAGTCTTTGAGAGGTTCAGCTGGAGGTGGTGTGCCTTCATCAATGCAGCTATGTCTGAGAGGCAATCCGAGATCCGTGCTGAAACCAAGGGGTCATCAGGTGGAAAGGACAGATAGAGCAGTGTGTCGTCTGCATAGCACTGGTATGAGAAGCCATGCGAACGGATAATCTGTCCCAAGGAGGTGGTGTAGATAGCAAAGAGAAGGGGGCCCAGCACTAGTCTTAATTGACCCAGATTGTATGCTTAAAGCCTGAGGCTGCAGGTGGCCTGAACACCTGCCATAGGATTCTTTTTGCTTAATGGCCGTATTATGATGTCATAATCGGCAATGTTAAGTCTATGGGGATTTTTAAAAAGTTTTTCTTTTATAGTTTAAAAAGTATAAAAGTTTCAAAGTTGAAAAGACATAGCAACCCGATCTGTTTGAAGACCTACGTTACAAAGTTTGAATGAAGTTTCTAAGTTAAACTGTTCAAGAGAAATTGCGTGCGGAAAAAGTGGTTAGCGGAATAATAATAAGAAGCCTAAGAAGAACAGTACAGAGCATTTTCATGCACTGTAATAAGAAGTTGCCTAGGAAGAACAGTACAGTGCATTTTCATGCACTGTAATAAAAAAAGGAAATAACACAATCTGTGTTGTCCCTATCTGGACACAGAGAATGCAAGTGGGCAGCCGTGGCCTACTGGTTAGTGCTTCGGACTTGTAACCGGAGGGTTGCCGGTTCAAACCCCGACCAGTAGGCACGGCTGAAGTGCCCTTGAGCAAGGCACCTAACCTCTCACTGCTCCCCAAGCGCCGCTGTAGCAGGCAGCTCACTGCGCCGGGATTTGTGTGTGCTTCCTCTCTCTCTGTGTGTGTGCTGAGTGTGTTTCACTAATTCACGGATTGGGACCAACATTTCCCTCATGGGATCAAAAGAGTACTTATACTTAAGTTGTATTGTTGTGTTTTCAACACATTCATTTTAAGAGTGTATATTTCTCAGATGATGTTAAATAAATTCTCTCTCTCGCTCCCTCTCTCTCACTCTGACTTTCTAGTTTCTGTGTCTCACGTGCTTCTATCCTCAATCATTCACTGACTGCTGTGTACAAAACACACACACACACACAAATATAGAGTGAAGTCTGATAGGAGAGTTTGACATCTTTGCAGACGTAACCTTGCAGGGCAGGAAATGACAAATAAGGTTCAGCAGTTGTATTTGCTGGTGTTAGAGCTCAGCTTGTTTATGTGGAGCAGCACAGTCACACAGCTACACTCCTTCCTGCCCACGATCTGGGACATTACCTGGGAATATTATCATCAGCTGTAATAGCCTGTATGATAAGGACAAGTGTGTGTGTGTGTGTGTGTGCGCGCACGTGCGTGCATGTCTGAACTTGCATATCTGACCTGCTTACACAACTTCTAGTATTCATGTGCATGTGAGTGTGACAACTAATTATGTACAATGTATGTGTGTACAAATAATAATAATAATAATAATAATAATACATTTTATCTAAAAGCGCCTTTCAAAAGGTTAAGGATGTTAAACAGTACATACAGACAGACATTACAAACACAGAGGACATTGTACAATTAAGAGTTGAAGACGCTACGCACTAAATACAGACAGAGCTAGACACAGATGACACTGCACACCAAGTAGACACAGACACAGGGAAAAGTGTTCAAGAAAACACAAAATAAGAAACAGTACAGTATGCTCAATGTGTCCTGTACATAGTATGTATGCTCAATGTCTCCTTATGTAGCCTACATAGTATGTGTGTTCAGTATGCGCAATGTCTCCTTATGTACATAGTACGTGTGATCAGTATGCTCAATGTCTCCTTATGTACATAGTATGTGTGCTCAGTATGCGCAATGTCTCCTTATGTACATAGTATATGTGCTCAGTATGCTCAATGTCTCCTTATGTACATAGTACGTGTGATCAGTATGCTCAATGTCTCCTTATGTACATAGTATGTGTGTACAGTATGCTCAATATGTGTTCAGTATGCTCAATATGTGTTCAGTATGCTTAACCAGTATGCAGCCATGGCCTACTGGTAATTGCATCGGACTTGTAACCGGAGGTTTGCCGGTTCGAATCCCTGACCAGTAGGCACGGCTGAAGTGCCCTTGAGAAAAGACACCTAACCCCTCACTGCTCCCCGAGCGCCGCTGTTGTTGCAGGCAGCTCACTACGCCGGGATTAGTGTGTGCTTCACCTCACTGTGTGTTCACTGTGTGCTGAGTGTGTTTCACTAATTCACGGATTGGGATAAATGCAGAGACCATTGAAAACAAATGATTGTACAAATTTAATGCTAACTCTGTTGTACCCTTCAATTGAGGAAAAGTCATGAAACATGAAGCAAAAAAAAAAAAGTGAACCATATATTTTATGATGTTAAACATTGCTTGGGGTGAAATTGACCCCAAGGATAACATGAGGGTTAATGTCTCCTTATGTAGCCTACATAGTACGTGTGTTCAGTATCCGCAATGTCTCCTTATGTACATAGTATGTGTGTACAGTGTCTCCTTATGTAGCCTACATATTTATGTGTGTACAGTATGCTCAATGTCTCCTTGAAACACTTCCTCCTCCACATTCATCAGACCAACGTATTCCAACGGTTTCAAAGCGTTGGAAATAGCCGTCATTTTTCCATTTATTTTCAAGATACCAGCACCTGCTGATTGGTAGCATGTTTGTGTGGCCTCAGTCCACAGTGTGAGGGGGCAACACGGCCACTATTACTCTGCACTCCTCTATGTGAGGGGGCAACATGGCCACTATTACTCTGCACTCCTCAATGTGAGGGGGCAACATGGCCACTATTACTCTGCACTCCTCAATGTGAGGGGGCAACATGGCCACTATTACTCTGCAATGTGAGGGGGCAACAGGGCCACTATTACTCTTGTAAGGCAAAATCCACTCTGAGAATGATTACATCTAGAATGGACAATGGCATTATTTGCCCGGGTGGCCGAAAAGGCAATTCACACCACAGCTTCCCAACTTGAGCTGTTTGCATTATATGGACTGATTATATCAGGCACCCAAGGCCTGATCACAATGCTGCTAACTGCATCTCCTGTCTCCTTTGATCATTTGACTCAGCCTATCACCAGGGTCAGAGAGACTCAAGATGAGTGGTATTTCAAGTTTGTGCAATTGTACTGTGTATTCATTTAAAATATGAAACTGTTCCTATCATACATATAACTCTTGGTGTGCCATGCCTTTCTGTGACGGCCTTTACACTCTACACTCCACAATGTGAGGGGGCAACATGGCCACTATTACTCTACACTCCAACAGACTGCACCTCAGTCCCTCATCTGTCTGCAGAGATCATCTTCTCTGTTACTTTCCTTTGCTTTCTACATGTGTGTGTGTGTGTGTGTGTGTGTGTGTGTGTGTGTGTGTGTGTCAGTGTTGGGCAAGTTACTGAAAATTAGTAATTAGTTACAGTTACTAGTTACTTCTTTCAAAAGTAATTGAATTACCGTACCAATTACAGCATATGAAAAGTAATTAGTTACTAGAGAAAGTAACTTTTGAGATACTTTTAAGTCTGCTTTTAAAATGTCAATATGAACAGTACTGAACAGTGACACACACAATTAACCTAATTTTTAGACCTATTTATTGTAGTTTCAACGGGCCTTCAAATCAATAACCTTGTGCATGAGTTCTCAAACTTTTTCTGACCACAAAACATTCTGCAATGCATGAAGGCTTCCCTGACCTTGTTTTGCGCCACCCTCACCATCTAGGTGGTTTGATAGATATGTACAGCACACTGCCTACTGCTTGCCTTCTACTATACTACTACTACTACTGGTGCATGGTGGTGCACTGACACTGAATTCTGCAATATAGTCATGAGTTATTGTTATCATTATTATTGCAATCCTTCTGTAGGCTACATGGAATGAGTTCAATGGGATGTAATGTGAAACAATGTTAAATGGCCTATTTTCAAAGCAGTTATTGTCTGCTCACACACACATACAACCTTAGGTTATCCTCATCCTGCTTTGAACACAGTTGTATTATATAGCATTTTAAGCACCAACAGTTTGGGAAAAGCCTGCGCTGAACAAGTGCTGACCTACCGAAATAAGTTCTAATGCGCATCCGAGGGTTTGGGGTTGTCGCGCACTATGCAGAAGGTTACTCTTCAGCTGATAAGGTGTTCCAGAGAGGAGTTGCATGTTCCGTCGCAGACCAAATTAATCCATAACACCATGGACGTCAATTCCGATGTAAACATACTGTGCAAATAACTAAAGTCGCTGTATTACGTACGGTAGGTTATTTGGAGGTTTCTTTATCTGGTAAGTGACATCTGCATTTTCCTCTCGAGTTAAACGTGTGCTTGCTTGTGCCAAGGCTATATATAGGCTACTGTATGTAGGCCTATTGGTGTGTGGCGTGGCTATGTTGTAAGAATGAGAAATTGATATAATAATGCTTTTGCGCAATAGGCGAAAACGAGCAGAGATAAAATAAACAACAATGCGCTTTTACTGTAGTGGAGCTCACGAGATGGAAACGAAAGGGAAAAGGCTTTTAAGATGCCCATTTAAATTGTACTCTTGTGTGTTTAAGCATAAATCCGAAATAAGGAGGAATGTGAGGATGCTCCTATTAACTGTAAAGAATGCATCTGCAATCTAAACATAAAACACAATCGCTGGAAACACAGCTAAGGTCGGGAGACATTAGATCAGAAGCAGCAAATGTGCATCTGTCATCTTGTCTGCAGTCATTCATTCAAGATCAACAGAGTAACGCAAGTAACGAACTCTTTGAAATTTCAGTAATTGGGGGCCTAGCAGCGAAGCTGCGAAGGCACCAATTGAGTTACTAGCTTTTCCTATTATTATACTTCCGCCATTGGAGTCTATGGCAGCCCATAGAACGCCTGGCTAAAAAGTGCTGAAATTTGGCAGAAAGTTTCGGGACACTTCACTGACCACTCCCGCTAATTTACGGATCTCTAAACCCAGCCGTCTAGCACCACCAACGGGTCAAAATTTGGTCGAAAATTGAACCGCTGGGTCGAAAGTTATGAAATTCGGCGCACTGATTCAGGACCGTCCCATGATCACTCTCACCAATTTACAGAACTCTATGCCCAACACTCTAGCACCACCAATGGGTCAAAACTGGGTTGCATTCACGCATGTGACCATTGAACGGTGCATCCGATTTTCACAAATCAGGCACTGTTGGAGTCCCTAGACCGACCTGAGTTCAATGACTCCTATTACGTCACTTTCCGCCATATTGGACTTCCGCCATATTGGATTTAGTCCAAACTCTACGAAAAGTTTCAGCGTTCACAAATTTCATCCGATTTTCACGGAACTTGGCGGAGATGATCTTCTGCCCGAGCCGCACAAACGATACTTGTCAGATTTTTCAATTTCATTTTTGTTTGCCCGTGACAGCCAATCAAATATGGTGATGAACCCGCCAAACAGGAAGTGGACTAACATCTCTGTGACGCTTTGAGTTAACATAACAAAACTCGATACCATTAGTCAGGACACTGTCCCAATCACTCACAGCAATTTTTATGCATATACATTGAACACTCTAGCGCCACCACCAGTTCAATGCTGGACATGCGTTCATCATGGCGTGATCCTTGACTCTTTGTCTGATTTTCACAATTGAGGTAATGTCTGAATCCTTGGACCATACAGAGTTCATCGACCCCTATCCTATCACTTTCCGCCATATTGGACCTCCGCCATATTGGATTTAGTCCAAACTCTACGAAAAGTTTCAGCGGTTACAAATTTTATCCGATTTTCACAGAACTTGTTGGAGATGATCTTCAGACCGAGCCGCACAAACGATACTTGTCAGATTTTTTAATTTCATTTTTGTTTGCCCGTGACAGCCAATCAAATATGGCGATGAAGCCACCAAACAGGAAGTGGGCTAACATCTCGGATATGCTTTAATGTATGAAGTCCAAACTTGGTACAGGGACTTGGTATCTGATTGTGAAGACGCACTAGGAAATTGGCATCATGTGGCCTCTATAGGGGGCGCTGTAATACAGGAAGTGAGCTTGTATCTCAGCAACGCTTTGGTGTACAAAGTCCAAACTTGGTATAAGGACCTGTTACCTGATTATGATGACACACTAGGAAATTGGAATCATTTGGCCTCTATAGGGGGCGCTGTAATACAGGAAGCTGGCTCATATCTCAGCAACACTTCATTGTATAAAGTCCAAACTTGATACATGGACATATTAGATGATTGTGAGGACATGCAAGGAAAGTGGTCTCATTTGGCCTCTAGGGGTGCTGTAATAAAGAAAGTGAGCTCACATCTCAGCAACACTTTGGTGTATGAAGTCCAAACTTGGTAGAGGGACATGGTAGCTGATTGTGAGAATGCACAAGGACATTGGTGTAATTTTTGGTCTTGAATTTCCCCTGGGGATCAATAAAGTATCTATCTATCTATCTATTTGGCCTCTTGCTGTGAATGCTTGCTCATGCCATGGCAACGCCATTCCTGCTATAGCGCACTGCTAGGCCCCCGCATTGCTGCTTGCAGCTATATTTGTAATTGTGTTACTTGATTTACAAAAATACTTCGTTACATGTTCGTTACCACTAAAGTATAGTGGAATTACAGTAACGCATTACTTTGTAATGCATTACTTCCAACACTGGTGTGTGTGAATGTGTGAGTGTGTTTGTGTGAGTGTGTTTGTGTGTTTGTGTGAGTGTGTGTGTGTGTTTACACCTCTATGTGTATGTACAGCATGTGTATTTTACATTTAATATGTCTCTGTGTATTTTCAATGTTTTGAGAGAGGAAGAGATAGTTAATAGGGAAAAATAGAAAGATGGGAGAGAGTGAGAGAGTGAAATGAGAGAGAGAGAGTGATTACAGAAAGAAATATGGGAGAGAGAGATGTGAGAGAGAGAAAGAGAGATGGGAGAGAGAGAGAAATATATAGGAGAGAGAAAGTATTTGTGCACAGTATACGAGAGAGATGGGAGAGCGAGAGAGAGATGAGAGAGAGAGGCAAAGGCCGTGTTGTTGAGGAGCTCAGTAATCCACATGAACAGGTAGTCCACGGGGTGGGCGTGCTCCACAGTGTCTCAGCAGTCAGGAACTCAGCAGTCAGGTGCTCAGCAGTCAGGTGCTCAGCTCTATTTGATCACACTGAGACTCTTCACCTCCCCGGTGGTGACAACAGCAATTTAAACAGCTATTTTTGGACAACGGCAACACTGAAACTCAAAGCAACTGTGTGTGTGTGTGTGTGTGTGTATGTGTTTGTGTGTAGGGTGTGTGTATGTCTGGATGTATGTGTGTGTGTGTGTGTGCTGATAAGCTTAGTTGTTTGTTCCACGATGAAGGTCAGTTCATGTCAGTGTTTTCAGGTTTTCCTCTTTATCCTTGGGGAAAGTTTACAATTTCCCTGCCTGGATTTTCTTCTAATGACACTTCCCTTTCAGTGTGTGTGTGTGTGTGTGTGTGTGTATCTGTGTGTGTGTCTCTGTGTGTGCGTGTGTGTGTGTGTGTGTGTGTGTGTGTATTGCCCTATGTGTGTGTGTGTGTGTGTGTGTGTAGTGACCTATTTAAGAGAGATAAAAACACTTGTTTGTAATCATCTTCCTTTTCCCACTTTCCAGGTCATGTAAGTGTGTCAACTGGAAGAAAAAGTACGTTATCATATTCCAGTAGATGTCATATAGATATGACAGTCCACAATATTGTGTGTGTGTGTGCGCATGTGTGTGTGTGTGTGTGTGTGTGTGTGTGTGTGTGTGTGTGTGGCCGTATTTATGATACATGTATTTAAAATACAAAATAGTATTTTGTCATTTGTATTTTATTTTGTTGAAGTAAATGGCTTTGTATTTTGTATCAAAATACTTTATAGGTGTGTATTTTTGTAAGAAATACTGCCAAATATTTTGGCAAAACCATTACTTTTGGTGATGTGATGACATCATGAAAGTGCAAAACAATGAATGTAGCCTCCGTCTGGAGCTGACTTAGTAATTTGCCCAGACCAGAATATTGAGAGTCAGAAAGATATGAAAGGTTTGCAAAGTGATTTCATGCTCCCTTTAAAGAGTATGAATTTCCCCTTGGGGATCAATAAAGTATCTATCTATCTATCTATTGTCAAAATTTAAGTATTTTCAAAATGTAAAGTAGTATTTTGATTCATGGTGTGGCTACTGTACTTAGTAGTTTATTTTGATACACGTAAAATTAGGAAATTTGATATTTTATTTGGATGTATTTTTGCCTGTTCCTGTGTGTGTGTGTGTGTGTGTGTGTCTGTTTGAGTAAATAAAAGTAAGATGGAGTGAAAGAATATGCTTAAACTGCTTTTCTCATTTTGGTCACGTGTGTTTGTGCATAGTTTGCATGTGTGTGGAGGGGTTTGTTCTTGAGGGAGTCTTGGCTAGTCTATTTATGTGTTTTGTGTATAAACGAGTGTGCATGTTTACGTTTACACTCCTCCGTGAAGATCTCTCTCTCTCTCTCTCTCTGCCTTTCTCTCTGTGTGTATGTGTGTGTGTGTGTGTGTGTGAGAGAGAGAGAGTATGTATGATTAATGGAGATTTTGTTTTCATTTGCTCTTTCATGTTTACACACATGCAAGTTGAATGTCAAACTGATACTTTATGCAATTATATATATAGCCATATAAAAATCAGTTATGGTCAGGCTTTAACACACACACATGCGTGCGCACACACACACACACACACACACACACACACACACAGCTGCAGCTCTAAGGCCTCTCTTTTGAGTCTGGTTTTATAAGATGTGTAATGACTTGTGAAAACACTTTCCCCTGTTTGCTGTGTGTATGCAAGCTCCCTATCACAACTCTTTGTGTGTGTGTATGTGTGTGTGTGTGTGTGTGTGTGTGTGTTTGTCATATGCTGATTTGTATGTGTGTCTACAACTGTGTGCTTAAATGCTCTCTCAACACAGATCCCAAGTCCAATCAAATATAAATGAGAGAAATTAAATTGTGATGAGTCTCTTTCTGTAAAATGAAAAAATAAATAATACGTTTCTCTCCTCCTCTCTGCCCTTTTCCACTATTCCTCTCCGTCTCTTTTCTACTGTCCTCTTTGTCCTTCCCTGTCCTCTGCTGTCAAGTTGTCATACTCACAGCGCCCCCTGGTGTTCACTAAATAATAAAATTATGTTCAACTGACCACAATGAATGATAGGCACCTTCAAAGAAATAAAATAAAAAAATAATCTTCAAAAAAACAAATCCCAATGCCAAGGGACTGTTCAGTGTTTTATAAAAAATGCGATGTCTCAATTTATGTTGTTTGAAATGCTTTAGGCAGGTTTTCATTGCAGGGTAAAATGGGGCTTTCTGTGAAGATGTCTGAGTCTCCTTCAACCAATCAGAAAGCTAATCCTCAGGGGGCCTCAGCACTGTCGTCAAGGAGACCAATAGGACACTTTCCTAAAAGTTCTCTCACTCATTCTAGAAGTTGAGGAGGACTACATTTCTCACTCTATTGCTATGGCAACTATGGGCCTCCCAGGGAAACAAAACAACAGTCTGACATTGATCAACAATGCTCTGATGATCAATATGCTTAACATTTAGCCTATCTGTGCTGCCCAAATCAAATAATCTCTGCGCTGACATGAAACCAAGACACTACATCACACAAACACACACACACACACACCAGAGTAATTCCATCACATGGTATGAATTAATAATGACAGTAACACATAGCCTGTTTTCTGTGCATCTCATTACTGGGTAATCTCAGAGTGCTTTGTGGGTAAAATACCAGAATCCAGAATGGCTGTCTAAGAGAAAAGGAGAAGAGGTACAATTTCACTAAAAGCATTTTAACAAGAGATGAGAGGAGAGCAAGGTTTTTCAAAAAACTTCAACGTCTTTCTTAGACCTTACAAGGACTGTATATCCTGAAGCATCTGAGCTATTGTTGTTCCACAATGCAAAGCAAGCATCCCAGCTAAAAACAAGCTCGAGGGATAAAAAAAAGAGTCTTCTTTAGATCAAGTTGAAGTGTCTTTCTCTTGTTTAAAGCAACACCAAAGAGTTTTTTGTACCTTAAAATAATGTTTCCAAAATTGTTTCAGTGGTTCATCAACTAATAACAGGGTGAACGGCACTTCTGCATTCGCTTCGCGGCCCTTGTGATTTGCAAAGCCGGAACAAATAACGTGCGTGCGACAGAGGAAAAGTTCTTTGGTGTTGCTTTAAGGAAATCAATCTGGAATTGTTATGTTGTAACAATATGTTACATTTTTAAAAAATCCTTGTGATCAGCGATCAGAGATTGTCATCAGCGCCATCATCCATGACACTTCTAATGTCCTAATGTGCTATATAAATAAACCTACCTTACCTAATGATTACAGGTGCTATATAAATAAACTTACCTTACCTCATGATAACAGGTGGTGAAGTGTGAGGCTGCAGTAGGCCCACCTTACCCAGTGGACAGCCCAACTCAGTCACAGCTCAGCAGTTTGTTAGAGATGGTTTCCATTTACAGTGTATAAGTATAAGTAAGTATAAGTATAGATACTTTTTTGATCCCGTGAGGGAAATTTGGTCTCTGCATTTATCCCAATCCGTGAATTAGTGAAACACACAGAGCACGCAATGAGGTGAACCACACAGACTAGCCTAACCCAGAGCAGTGAGCTACCTGCTACAGTGGCGCGCGGGGAGCAGCGAGGGGTTAGGGACTGTACTTTAGCCATGGATGCGGGCATGGGTGAGCAGAGCTCAACTACTTCCCCCGCCCACATTTTTCCTACTGATCGGGGATTGAACCGGCAACCCTCTACTAATAATCCAAAGTTGCTTGCAAATGCATCTCATCAATGCCCAGTCAGTACTGCTCAATATATTCCATTGCTTGCCCCCTTGACAGTTCAAAATGTTGACAGCGCTGATGTGCGTGCGTGCGTGCGTGCGTGCGTGCGTGTGTGCGTGCGTGCGTGTGTGAGCTTGTCAAGTGACAATGTGGCACCTATTTGTGGAGCACTGTAAACTCCTTTAAAAATCCCATTGGCCTCCATTACCTGCTGAGACCGCAGCCCACCAC
>NC_063202.1:23365993-23415993 GCF_017589495.1 Alosa alosa
GTGTTTGTGTGTCTAATTCCTGACCAATAACTGAAAGTTATTGCATTTTGTATTTGCTACAGCCACAGCCCAGTTGAAACAGGGCATGTTTACATATGGAGGTCAAACTTCACTGCAAACACACACACACACACACACACACCTCTTGCTTGCTGCTACAGGTTAGGGTAAAGTGCAGGTTCACACATCTCCCCCACTGCTCCACTGAATGCATGATAACATTCCTGGTGATGTGGCCCCGGTTTTCCTTTTTCAGAGGCGTAATCAATAGTCCACAATGTGTTTTATAATGTCATGTGAGCATGTGACATTTCACTGCCTGACAGCAGGGCTTGGGGAGGGGGTGATCGGACTGACTAGATAACTCGTCCGCCACAACAATCGAATAACGCATTGGCGAAATTAAATCAAAATCATTAGACTATTTCGACCGGACGGACAGTCACCTCAGTAGAGACGGTACAGAAAGCGACAGTGCCGTTTAACGTCCCGTCTCGCGCGCGCACACACACACACAAACACATACACACACGCTCACAAACACACGCACACACACATACACACCGACCCCCCGACATATCCACGCGCAGTCAGGACCGCCGCTGCGCGCCGGCTGGAAAACCGAAGCGAGCTGCAAAGCAAGCAGTCTGTGTGTTGGAAGTCGCGTGCTGCCTCGCCTGCACGGGAGTCCGCGAAAGAGGAGTGTACATGTCTGCATGCGTCTGACTGTGCACCAAAAAGAGAGGAACGCTGTGGATTGTTTGGCGTGGATGGGCGAAGGTAGAGGGATACACAACAACGCACAACACAACTGCCTCTTCCCATCTTGGACTCGGTGAAGCCGGTGAGTGCAGACGCTTTATGCGTTTTGCTCGTCAGGTCGTAATCTTCTTAAAACGGTACGGTCTAAATCAATCTGTTCACATTTCATGCAGCTGTTGAAAATCCCTTTATTGCCCTCATGAAGCAGTGCATCACTATCCGAAGCTGAAATTAAATAATTTCCGTCTCAGCCAAGCACAATGTCCTTGTCATTCGTAGGATCAATAGAGGGGTAGGAAGAGATGCGTGTGTGATGTTTGCTGTACCGGCAGTTTTCGGACACCCATGGGCAGCGATACACACGGAGGTTGCCGCGTGTTCCGACCAGTCTTAGTCAGGGGTTTGTTGGCCTGTTTGTGTAGGGACCTTGGTGGAGGAAAACTGTTTTTTTTTCAGGGCAGCTCGCTATTGACGTGCTAGCGGGGTCTATTTTGGATAGAAGAAAGCGCGAGCCGAGAGAGAGAGAACAGTGTCTCCCAGCCACCCTGTTGTCATGGTTACTGCACCGGGAGGCTGGGGGAATATGGCTGCGGCGAAAGCTTCAGCTGCTCTGTATGTGTGTGAGCTCGCGCGAAACACAAGGACTCCCTGTGTGTGTGTGTGTGTGTGAAAGAAAAGGGAAAACAGAAGAAGGAAGCTGTCAGGCCTAAACACCTTCCACTGACAATCTGGTGTTTCTACTAAGATGAGCAGGTTGGCACAGGTGCGAGGCTGCGCGTGGGGGAGTCTCTCCCCGCCAGCCGCTTTCATCTCAATTACAAGATTTAGCTCCCGCGCCCAGTACAATTTGACGCCGTTAACGACCTAGGAGGAGACAGGCAAGAGGAGACCAAGCTGGGCCAAAACGAGTACCTTCCCCTTAATGTTTATTTAGCGGTCTATTGTTAGCTCGAGCATGCCGAGTCAAGCTCCCGCTCCGGCAATTAATTCAGTTGAACTCCAGGCGTCAGACGAGCAGACAGGAGCGCGCTAGACATAGGAGTGGGATGTGTAAACGGTCGATTGGACCATTTTTCTCAGTCCAAAGCTGCGGTGCATTCAACAAGCGCACTGGTTACTTTTGTTTTGCCCCATCGATGCAGAAACATGGAAATCAATACACGACACCACACCGACATTGCCCCCCCTTTGTGATTTGGGTGAAGTAGTTGTAAGTGATGCTATGGCGCAACGCAATGCGACGTTTGACCTTGAAAGCCAAGGCTTTGACAGAACGAGGTGATTTAAGGGGTTCCCATTTTCACGGATGGATGCCCCGCACTCGCTTAAGGGGTGGTCTTCGTCTCTATTAAACAGTGTTGACATGTTAAGAAGACACCACGTCTCATCTCCCACGCCACACTCCCATTCTTCACACTGCCTATGAATCTCCCAGGCCATCATTCAACGTTTGTTCGTAGCATCATGTAAGGACTGGGCAATTACACCTCAATGAAATACATTATGAAAGCTTCACCTTACACCTGAGCTCTGTTTTTTTCTCTCTCGTGCTCTAGCTGTCTGCCAGTCAGTCTGTGTGCCATTCATTTACGTTCTCTGGGCTGTGATGTCTTGCAGCTGAAAAGGGTTAGTAGGTCAATGAGTCTACCATGCTGCTGGATGCATAGAGAATGTGACTGAGAGAGAGAGAGATGGTGTGGGTAAGGAGAGAAAAAGATGAGACAGACAGAGAGAGAGAGAGAGAGAGAGAGAGAGATGGTGTGGGTAAGGAGCGAGAGATGAGACCAACAGAAAGAGAGAGAGATTGAGAGATTGTGTGGGTAAGGAGAGAGAGATGAGACAGAGAAAGAGAGGCGCTGGAAGCAGGAAGATGAAGGATTCTCCTCTTTGCGTATGGAGCCCACATTAGATGAGTAACCAGACGGAGTGGACATCCATCTCATCCATCTCCTCCCCTCCCACCTGGGCACACTGAGCCGATCTGTGTCTATGTCTGTGCATCTGTCCATCTGTGTGTGTGTGTCTCTGTGCCCACACATGCACACATCTTTCTTTCGCTTTCTCTCTATCTCTCTCTCTTTGTATGTCATTCCTTTCTGCCTTACTCTGTGTGTCTGGTGGTCTATCTGATAGTCTGAGTCTGTCTCTGTGGATTCCCCCAGGTCTCTCTCATTCCCTTTGTCTCTCTCTCTCTCCCTCCCTCTCTCTCCCCCTCTCTTTTTCTCTTTGTCCTTCTCTCTCCCTGCTTATCCTTCCATATCTCTCCGAGGCTGCATGTTGATTTCGTCTCACTGGGGAGATGGTGCCTTGTTTTAATGTGATCAATAACGGAGCCTTGAGAAAGCTCTAGTGGCCCAGACTGAGGTGTGATGGAGGGAGACGCTGGTGAGAAAGAGGGAGTGGAGTGGGCAGGGGGTGGACAGACAGAAAGATAATACAGTCCAGAGCATTCACTGTTATGTCATCTTCCTCAGACCCTATTTATCATTGCAGTAAACTCCAAACATCACTGTACAACCATACGCCACTCAGCGCTGCATTTAGCAACCATACGCCACTCATGACTGCATTTAGCAACAAGACTCTATTTATCCCTGTATTTAACAACCAGACTATACTTACTGCCATTTAAGAACCAAGTTCTACTCATCATCACTTCTTCTAACATGTAGACATTTGTTGCCATTGCTTGCAACATTCAGACTGTAGTATTTAACCACTAATCATAACATACCTCAACTCTGCATTTGACAACCGGATTTAACAAGCCACTCCAGGCTCGATGATGTTTTATGCCCCCAACGTCGTCTTCCAGGTAGCGCTGCCACCGCTGACTTAAAGGCACCTAATCCTAAACCTAACCCCAACACTAACCCTAACCTTATGCCTAACCCTAGTGCCTTCAGGCAGTGCTGCACCAAGAAACCCACTCCAGACTCCTGACTGACCCCTACATTAACCACAACCACAACTCATCAAATCGCTTCATTTAACAACTAGACACCGCTAACCTCTGCATTTAGCATTCAGTGAAGCTCACCACTGCATGAAACAATCAAGCTCAACTCATCGGTCCATTTAACAGCCAGACTCTAGTCAGTGGTACAGTTATCAACCAGACTAAGCTCATCGCTGAATTTAATAACCAAGCTCCTCTTGTGGCACCACTGAACAGATGCATCTCAGCACCGCACAGTCAGACTGTGTCCTATCCACTGTTGCATTTAACAATTGAGCCAAACTCACCGCTTCATTTAACAGCTATACTAAACCTAAATAAATACTAAATCACAACAGTAAATAAAAGAGCTAATCCCGCACAGACTGGGGAGATGATGGGTGCGGGGGGGCATTAGGGAGCTCTACATCAAGTGGATTGGCATCTAATATCTGACCCTTGTTCTACAAAGCTGGTGGGTCTGTCAGACACACACACACACACACACACATACATATAAACACACATACACACATGGTTATTTGGCTATGGTGTTTGGCAGACGCTTGTCCAAAGCGACTTACTCTTGACATACATACAGTATGTACCCATTCATTCCTCAGCATGCAGAGTCAGAGACACACGACACACACATACACATATTAGCCTCCGAAAAGACTGGCTAAGATATACCTCTGAAAAGACTGGCTAAGAGTTTAATATACCGGTTTAAGTTTAATTTCATTGCTGCCTTAGACCCATTTTCAATCTCAACTGAGATTTGATAAGTGGCTTGGTATTAGCCAGGCTAACACACACACACACACACACACACACACACACACACACAAGTGGGTACAACACTCAACCCTTACACTTTATCCTCAAGTTTGGACATTCTTTATGACACAAATTCTGGTTTGGCTTGATCCTGTTATGGCCTGTGACTGCCTTGTCATGTCATGTGAGTCATGTGCCTGACAGCACCTTTCTCTTCACCCCAACTCATGACCTTGAAACGCACACACAGGTCAAACACCTTTGGCAGCCATTTTTTAAAAAGTGTAAGTGTGTGAGTGTATTGATGCAGGAGACTGAGTGCTTCTGAGTGGCCTCTGCTGCTGTGTGCAGGGCCGGGCCAGAGTGGAGCATCAACGGCTCCTCCAGTATGTCAGTCTGGGCCTGGAGCCCTCCTTCCTGGAAACCAGTGAAGCGTTTACACGGCTCTTTCTGTCGACCAGTGAGGGCTCAGAACTGCTCTTTCTGCCGACCAGTAAGGGCTCAGAACGGCTTTTTCTAACGACCAGTAAGGGCTAAGAACTGTTCTTTCTGTCAACCAGTAAGAGGTTTAGAACTGCTCTTTCTATCGACCATTAAGTGCTAAGAACTCCTCTTTCTATCGACCAGTAGGGGCTCAGAATGGCTTTTTCTGTTAAGGCCTAAGAACTGCTCAGTCTGTTGAACAGTAAAGCTTAGAACTGTTCCTTCTGTTAACCAGTAAAAGCTAAGAACTGTTGTTATAGTGAAGAAGTGTCCATGCTCTCTGGAAGCCATTTGGAGGCTGGGACCATTCTTTCCTGTTATCAGCTGATGCTCAGGAACTATTTCTTTCAGTCATTCCGAAATGGCCAGGAATGGATTTTGTTTCTAAACAATCAGCACCAGGAACTGTCCTATCTGTCCCTGTGAGGAACTAATCTCTAGGCTGCCAGGGACCACCCTCTCCATCAGCCAGTGAGGATAAGAACCCACTGATCCAATGAGGGTCAGGAGTGTGTTTATTTGTCTGACCTTTGACCCACATAAGTGTGAAGAGCCACTGTTGACATTACCAGGCTAGAGTAATGATACAATTGTAGGAACACAATACAGTGGAACATAAAAGAAAGACACTCAGATTACTGTGGGAGTTTTCATTCATTCATTCGTCTAATATTATTTTATTTCACTGCTGTCACTCCTTAGGGGTCTGGATAACGTGTCCATCACTCGTGATTGCAGAAGCAGTTTCTTTGAGATTCTTAGTGGGGGTCACACTTTACTTTCATTAAACTTAAGTGTAATCTTAAGTGTAGTCTTACCTGTTGAGCAATGCAGGTTTCATTACAATGTACCTCATGCACAAAATCACGCTAATGCATTTCTGCTGTCATTACATATCTTTAATCCTTTATTTTTTTATGCTATGCCAGTCTTACACTCATGTACACTCATGTACTCATGTAAATTAAACTAAATCCAACGCTAACTGAAGGTACCATATTGACAGCAGGGAGTTTCATTTACATTTTTCATTTAACATACCGGTATGCTTTTAAAGTGCAGATGTACAGTAGGCTCCTATTGGTGCGTGCGCTCCCTGACTTACGTAAGAATAAGCCCGTGCAAATGAATTATCAAGCACACAGTAGCTATGCCTAAAATAGAGTGCAATCACAAGGGAAGCCGGAATCAGTCTGAATTAGCAGTGATGTTAGAGCATTCCGATTCAGCCTGAGGTTATTACAGTCCCCCGATACATAAACACAGAATCAGAAGGCATCATCACGGAGGCCTTCTCATGAACAGGCTGGACATACAGTATTGACGTCATGCTGAAGTAGTGTGCCTATGATCGAAATGCAGAGTGTGTGGCCACTCTGAAGTATTTTAGTGTGAGGTTGGCAGGAGTGCTTAGTCTGGAGTTGTCTGTTGTGCTCAGGCTTTGATGAGTCTGCAGTCTTTCCTATGAAGCCTTCAATAGTGTACACTTTATAGCTGTAGTCTGTATGCTGTGGTGAGTGTGTGGTCTAAGTGTCCAGTCTTTGGTGTACGGTTATCTTGGGTAATGGAGAGGGAGTTTGATTGACAGGTGGTGTGAAGTCATTAAGGGAGATGGAGAATGCTAAAGAGCCCTGGCGTTATGCTGACAGTAGTGCAGCTCATTCACTTAGTCAAATTGTCACACATACACCATTCACGCAAACACACACACACAAACACGCAAACACACACACACAAACATGCAAACACACACACACACACACACACACACACACACACACACACACACACACACACGTAAACACACACACACACAGGCAAGCATGCACTTGAGTGTAGGCCTAAAGCACGGAACATATATGTGCACTCATGAACATGCATGCACACCTACACATGCAAAGCACAAGTGAGGTGAACTAAAACTCAAATAAGAAGACTTCCAACACACACACACATGCACACACACACAGTGCAATCATGTGTCAGAGCATTGTGTTGACTACTCTCCTGCAGCTGTGACTACACAGCAGTAGGACTACTACCTTTCATCTCTCTCTCACACACACTCACACACACTCACACACACACACTAGCATCCAGGTGCACATGTTCACACAGTCACATGTGTGTAGGCATGCCTCCCAAATGCATTGCAAAAGAAAGAGCACGTCAATTCACTTAACCGCTCAAACAGTGTTGTGTGACAGTGCGGTTAGAAAATAATGTGGGTACGAAGCATGCATGTAGGAAATGTGGGTAGAAGCATACATGTAGGGAAATAGTGCTAAATATTGTAGATATATGTGTCTCATATCATGTGTAGAAGCATGCATTTAGTCCTTTGCTAGCCTGTCCCATTTCTTTACCCTCAGTAGATGTATAATATAATCATGTGCAGTATAAGTAATGGGATAGGCTAACAGGACTAGGGAGGTAGAGATGGTGAAATGAGATGGGGAAAGGGACATTGTGTGATGTCGATTAGTCTTCATAGTCTTCAGTCTTCATGTTACTGTGGGGTTTCTTGGTTGATTGAAATTCTAATGTATTCCACAAGCATATGGCCTATGATATGATATGATATGATATGATATGATATGATCACATATGCATATGTGTGTGTGAGTGCATTAGTCTCTTTGAGTGTTGGTGCATGGGGTGAAAGGGCAACTGTGTGTGTGTTTGTGTGTGTGTGGTACCACTCTAAAACGCTGTACATGCACAGAAAACTGACACATAAGCACACACACAAACACTCACAATCTCTCAGGAGATTTCCCATTGAAAAATCTCTGTCTCAGTGTAACTGTCCACTTACAGACACATACAAACTGGCTGCCCCCCTCCACACACACACACACACACACACACACACACACACACACACACACACATAAAGAGAATGATTGAAGAGGCAAACGCATGGTGTTTTCTTACACCCATGTGCACTAATAAACTCACAGAAAACACATCACATATGTAATTTTCCACTACAAAAGATGCATCATGTTTCTCATCTGGGCTTCACCAAGCTGGTGGACTTGTATGCTTATTGATTGACACACACACACACACACACACACACACACACACACACACACACACACACACACACACACACACACACACACACACACACACACAGAGGGATAGCAGGGGAATTTGACACATCAGAGATGAGAGTGATGCTCTGTGGAGGATTACCATCTCAAACACGCCTTTAGTGTCCTCTACATCAATCCCTCTCTCCTTCTTTCCCCTTCCCCTCTCTCTCCCTCCTCCTCAATCCCTCTCTCCCTCAGACCTCCCCCTCTCCTTTCCACCCACCCCCTTGTCTCTCCCTTCATCTTGGACACATCTGTGTATCACACACACACACACACACACTTCTTTCTGTCACATGCTGTCTCCTGTTCACTTCACACCACTGCTTTGTAGCCAATCATATGGCAGGAGTGCTTGTTAAAACACAACAAAAGCCTTGCAGCCCAGTGAGTGCAGGAATGGTTTGGTCTGAAGGCTCATCAAAGGACTTTGTTTACAAAGTTGTTTCTGGATGTATGTTTACCATTTGCTTGCTAGTTCTGTGAGACTGTGTTAGCATTGAATGGACAGAGATGCTAGCATCTGTGAGACTGTGTTAACCTTGAATGGACAGAGAGCTTCTGTGAGACTGTGTTAGCCTTGAATGGACAGAGATGCTAGTTTCTGTGTGATGAGTGCAATGAAACAAACAAATCAATAGTCAATAAATAAATACTAATAATGATAATAATAATAATAATAATAATAATAATAATACATTAACAGTATTGTTATATATATTTTCTGTCTATATCCATCTATCTATCTATCTATCTATCTATCTATCTATCTGTATGTATGTCTGTCTGTCTGTCTGTCTACAACATGATTGGCTGGATTATGCTTTACAGTGATATGATTGGTGCACTCACACATGTATAAATAAGAAGGGTTTGATTGGACATGTGTTGTAGTCATATCAGTCTTAATTCACATTGGTTGCAGCCGATTGGTAACGGTCAATCAGACCATTGGTAAGTATCCTAGTTTTTGTTATGGCACACTGAACCATATCCAGTATTCATACCTCACTTCCTGTTCCTGCACCCCCCCCCCTCCCCACAGGCCTATCTGTTGCCCCCATCCCATAGAGACGGTCGTCTAGGCGACCACAGCACTGAAGGGGCGGGCTGCCGCTGGACTGGAATACGTGGGCACTATGACCCAGGAGGGCCAGAGTGACCCACCGGTGCTGGAGACCCCCGCAGAGGCTGAGCTGAACCCGAGCCTGGCCCAGGAGAGAGAGCCTGAACCGGGCCACAAGGATCCGAGCGCTGGGGAGGAGGCTGGATCTCCACCAGCTGAGTCACCCAGTCCAGACACAGGGGCTGATGGGACTGTGGAGGACTGCACGGCAGAGGGGGAGAGAGAGGGTGAGAGCGGACGAAAGGAAGAGGAGGATAAGGTGATGAATGGAGGAGAGGAGGAGCAAGAGGAGAGAGGAGAGGAAGAGGAGAGAGGAGAGGAAGAGGCAGAAAAGGACAAGGAAGAGGAGGAGAGCAGGTGTGCAGACCCAGAGACAGACGCTGTAGAAGAACACACTGACCAGCCGGACACACACACAGATGAGCCCGCAAAGAGGTTAGTGCTACCATGGCAACGGCAGTCCAGGAAATGTCACAATAGGATTAAATGCCAGACACAGAACTGCTGAATATGATTTAATATCTTTATTCTGACAGCCTATATGTGTATGTGTGACACGTATCGTGTGTGTTCTTATTATGTCTGATAAGTGTGTATGCGTGTGTGTGTGTGTGTGTGTGTGTGTGTGTGTGTGTGTGTGTGTGTGTATGTGTGTGTGTGTGTGTGTGTGTGTGTATGTGTGTGTCACATTTGGAGCTAGCTTCCGGAACACAGGCAGGAGAATGTTGTGGAGTATTTTAGGCTCAGCATGCAGCTGAGCTGTCCTCATTGGTGCTCCGGTGGGACTGTGTGCGTGCATGTGTGTGTGTGTGTGTGTATTGTGTGTGTGTGTGTGTGTGTGTGTGTGTGTGTGTGTGTGTGTGTGTGTGTGTGTGTGTGTGTATGTGCGTGTGTGTCACAGAGAGGAAACATGTATAGGTGCGTGTGTGTATGTGTGTCTGTGTATGTGTGTGTGGTGGTGTGTGTGTGTGTGTGTGTGTGTGTGTGTGTGTGTGTGTGTGTGTGTCTGTGTGTGTCACAGAGAGGAAACATGTATAGGTGTGTGTGTGTGTGTGTGTGTGTGTGTGTGTGTGTGTGTGTGTGTGATTAAGTATGTGTTTGTAAGAGCAGGAATGTATAGGGAAAATACTTGGCAGACTGCAGCAGCTCTGTACTTAAGTAGTGAGCTGGATTGTGTGTGAACGTGTGTGTAGAGGTCCTCTGTGTGTAAGTGTGTGTGTGTGATAGAGAGTATTTTTGTGGCAGTAGGCATTTAGAATTGAGATTAGTGCATGTGTGTTGGTGTGTAACAGTTACAATAAGGATTACTGTGTGTGTGTGTGTGTGTGTGTGTGTGTGTGTGTGTGTGTGTGTGTGTCAGTGAGAGAGAGCATTGCAGTTGGATTGTATTTAATATGCTTTGTGTCTGTGTATATAGGAAGGTTTGTTGAAGTACCATGTTTTGGATTTCTGCGTATGCCTATGTGTTTTTAGCAATGTGTGTGTGTGTGTGTGTGCGTGCAAGTGTGTGTGCGTGTGTGCGCATATGTGTCCGTACGTGTGTGTGTTTGTGTGTGTGTGCATGCACACGTGTGTAAGTGTGTGTATGTGTTTGTGTGTGTGTGCATGCTCATATGTGTGTGTATTTCGGTGTGTATTTGTGTTTGAGCATTATGTTGTGGATTATTGTATGTAATCCTGTCGTTTCCATGACAACGCAGCGCTGCGAACAGGATGATGGACGAGGTCAGTCGGACAGAAGGAGAAGAGGAGGAGAAAAAAGAGGAGGAGAAGGAAGAGTGTGACACCTTCAGCGCCACATTTGAGTGCTCTGTGGAGGACGCTGACACAGAGGTGGAGGACGAAGAGGAGGAGGAGGGAGGAGGAAGAGAAGAACAGAGCAGAGCAGTAGAAGGAGAGAGGAAGGTGGAGGAGGAGGAGGAAGAGGAGGAAGGCGGAGGAGAGGAGGGGACAGAACACCCGAACCAGGACACTTTCAGCTCGGCTTTTGAACTCATTGTGGAGCAGGTATCCGGGGCAACGGAGGAGGAGGAGGAGGATGGAGAGGTGCGGGAGAGAAGAGTGAGTGTGAGAGAGGGGGATGAGGAGGACGAGTGTGATGGCGGAAACGACGAGGAGTGCTCGCGCGACGCGCAGGACGGCTTCAGCTCCACCTTCGAGCGCATCGTGGAGTCGGAGCTGCTGAGGGGCGGCACCTGCTACAGCTCGCTGGACTCGCTGGACGTGCTGTCGCTGACCGACGAGACGGACAGCTGCGTGAGCTTCGACGCGCCGCTCACGCCGCTGATCCAGCAGAGGGCGCTGGTGGGGCCGGAGCCGCCCGAGCTGGAGCTGGAGCCCGTCCAGGAGGGAGAGGGGGAGGAGGGGGAGGGAGAGGAAGGGGAGGAAAGAGGGATGACAGTGCGGGCCAACGGAGGAGGGGGGCGGGAGTCCGCTCCGGACCACCATTCCGGGAAGCCGCTCGGAAAACGTGCTGAGCCAGCGAGCCATTCCCAACGGATTCCACGCAGACACACACAGCAATGGGGACAGCGCAGGCATCCCCACCTCCATGAGGTAAGACTGTGTGTGTGTGGGTGAGTGTGGGTGTGGGTGTGTGTGTTTAAAACCTCTGTACCAGACAATACACTAGGACACAATACACTGGGACACAACAGACAATACACTGGGACACAACAGAAAAATCACACACACACACACACACACACACACACACACACACACACACACAAACAGATACAAATACACACATGCAAACATGAAAATACTCACATGAGTACACAAAGTATCCAAGCTTGTCCAGCAGAGGGCGTACGCTCTACATTTGATGGTCAGCAGTCTGGTTCACAAACACAAAAGCAGCACATGACCCTTTGGCTGTCCCATACACACTCTAGGAGTCTCCTCTTGACTTTGTGTTGATCATGTTATCTATTCTGGGTAGAGAAGCACAGTCCAGCTGAACTAGCCAACCTCCAGCATCGGGAGATGAGGGTGCTAGCAACAAGGCTAGAGCCCCTGGGTGCTAGTGGCCGTCACTACCATGTCTATTATGGTGCCGGAGAAGTGTACTGCACCCACGGGTTACCATGACAATCGCATCCTTCTTAATGAAAACAAAGTATAAAGTAGCGGCATCCTTTACTCAGTGGGTACCCCAAAGTCAATTTGTAGGGAACCCTTTGCCTACTTGTTTGGCCTCACCAATTACCAACATACATTAGAGAGGTACAGGTGATGAGTACATTTGGATTTGGATTGGTGCCTGATTGGTGCCTCATGAACCCCCCTTCCTCTTATTTCTCTCTTTCTCTCTCTTTCTTCCTCTCTCTCCCTCTCTCTCAATTTCAAGTTTCAATTTTTATGCATGTACAGACATTCATTTAGATAAAAGTTATCTCTCTCTCCCTCCCTCTCTCTCTCTCTTTCCCTCTCTCTCTCTCTCTCTCTCCCTCCCTCTCTCTCTCTTTCCCTCTCTCTCTCTCTCTCTCTCCCTCTCTCCCTCTCTGTCTCAGCAGATGTTGTGTTTTTTTTCTCTTTTTTAAAGACTCTGGGCTTCCTCTCCCCCACTGGGCCCTGAATGAGGCATTGTTTTAGTCATGACATCATCACTCTCTAGCCTGCCTTCCTCTTTCACAGCCAGAGCATGAATACACACTCACACACTCATGCATGTGTGTGTGTGTGTGTGAGAGAGAGAGAGAGAGAGAGAGAGGGAGAGAGACATAGTCTTACTGCATGTATGCATCTAACAGATGTAAACAAACAGACACACACACACACACACACACACACACACACACACACACACACACACACACACACACACACATAAACGCTGTACATAAAAATGTACACTGAGTCCCATGAAAGCGCACTATACAGCACATGTATGCAGCACAACACTGCAGCCCTGGGCCTTTCAGCATGACCATACCCCTGCATTCCTCATCAAATCCCCTACTGAGTTACCGACATGCACACACACATACACACACACACACACACACACACACACACACACACACAGATGTGTTTTTCATTGACCTCTATGGCATCCATTAATCTGGAGAACATTAAACTCTGTGTGCATGTGTGTGTGTGTATGTGTGTGTGTGTGTGTGTGTGTGTGTGTGTGTGTGTGTGTGTGTGTGTGTGTGTGTGTGTGTGTGTTCTGTGATCATAGAGAAGTTGTTTACAGGAACAACATGTGTTTACTAAACTAGACTCCTCCTGCATCCCCCAGAAAATCACACACACACACACACACACACACACACACACACACACACACACACACACACACACACACACACATACTCCCTGCTTAGATTTGGCATGCAGGCCAAGCTTATAAAAAGCTACATCCTCCATTCTATACTCTGTCACAGTAGACTCATTCACTCAGATTCTCTTCACTTTCCCTCTCCCCTCTTCATCGTCCCTCTGCAAAAAAAAACAAGCCCCCCCACCTCAACCCCTCCTCTTCCTCCCTACCCCCACCCATCCCCCACACCCCAAAACTGACTGTCCTCTTAGGGTGAGTCTTTTCAAGCCCATACTTATCCCAGTAGGACAGTGCAAAGCCTCTCTCTCACTTTTGCTCCCGCTCTGTCTCTCTCTCTCTCTCTCTCTCTCTCTCTCACACACACACACACACACACACACACACACACACACACACACACACACACACACACACACACACACTTGCTTTCAGACATGTCCTCCGCAGCATATGCGGATCTTTGTCCTCCTGCATGCTGATTCAGTCAGTCCTTTCTGGTGAAGGTGGTTTGGAGAGGAGCAAGAAACAGAATTACAGTGATCATATCCCTCTCCATCCTTCTCTCTTTCTCTCTCTATCTCTCTTTTTGTCTCTCTCTCTCTCACTCTCTCCCTCCCTCCTGTCTCTTCTCTTCTCCCCTGCTGGTAATCCTCTCAACTTCAGAGGGGCTCATGCGTGTGTGTGTGTGTGTGTGTTCATGGATGTGTGTGTGTGTGTGTGTGTGTGTGTGTGTGTGTGTGTGTGTGTGTGTGTGTGTGTGCATGCATGTGTGTGCATGTGTGTGTGTGTGTGTGTGTGTGTGTGTGTGTGTGTGTGTGTGTGTGTGTCTGTCTGTCTTCGCCCCTAGTCTGATATTTACTCACCAGAGGCAGGGATCACAGAGCTGTTCCAGCATCAGACATCTGAGAGACATGAATCAAGCAGATCACACACACACACACAGACATGCGGGCACACACACACACACACACACACACACACACACACACACACACACACACACATGTATGCATGATGAACCTAACAGATAAGGGAACTGGAAACATTCAAGACCATGCCAGGATGTGTCATACCATAGTGATAGAAATCTGCTACTGTGTGTGTGTGTGTGTGTGTGTGTGTGAGAGAGAGAGAGCAGTGCATGGAGCAGTTCTGTATTATATTTGCTGGGCTGTGTGTGTAGGCTATACTGTCCTTTTTAATCAAATTACATTTAAGACTGACAAAACAATAACTTATTTGGTCAATTCACATCGTATAAAACACATATGATCCATGAATACTCTCCACAGTGCGAGGCCACCTGCACACTAGGTGTTATATTAACTGGACCGGACAGATTGAGGTTTTATGTCACCGCTGGTGGCGGACAGTGGTGTACAGCGGTGTAGATTTCTGGCACGCCGCCAGCTGTGCTCTTAAAACGGCGGAAATATGTCGTACTCTCCAGGACAATTCTCCGCCCCCTTCCCCTGCTTGCAGGGGTTTGGGAACGCGAAGGGAAATCGCGAAACTACCCGACAGCCAGCTTCGGGCGTGCGTGCCTTTGACGCCGGGCTCTTGCCCCGTTCAGATAGTGTTCAATTGTCTCACATGTAAGAAGGCATTGCGCCTCGATTTACGAGGTAAAACCTAGGGATGAGATGATAGCGGCGTTCGTCTCGGCATATGACGCCGGGAAAAAGTTAGTTCATTAGGAAAGAACCTGATTACTTAAACTGCTTGTTGGGGGAAAACTACAGCCGAAGGCGAATGGGGTCAGGAGGAACGCCTCAGCGGATGTCGCTCAGTCCGCGAGACTGAGTGACCGTGACGGCGGGAATATGTGGAAAGAGGAATATGATCATCACTTCGACTTTCTGCTGGAACTTCTGTGAGTTCTTAGAGTTCTGTCACGCACACTATTTCAAATTTATAAGGAAATAACTTATTTAAACATGTTTTTTTTTATTATTATTTTACTCGTGTTGAATTGTAATGGGATGCTTCCCCATATTAGATATTAGACCAGTAGGCTAGGGTAGACTATAGACTATAACATAATCCTGAACAAACTTGTGTCATGGATTGTGTGTAACATGTGACTTGTTTACTTCATGCTATGGCCAGCGGGCTGCTGAGATGACATGCACACACAGATGCATATGCACACATACACATACTCACACGCACACACACACACACACACACACACACACACACACACACACACATTTTGAGCAGTGTGACAGTTGACAACTTTATGTGTGTGTGTGTGATATGACTAATTGTTTTATATGATTTTGTTGGCTAACTATAAGTTGCTGGGTTGCCAGTAGAGAACATGAGCTGTGGAAATGTTTTAACTGTATGAAATACATATGAGCTGGCAGATAGGCAACACACACACACACACACACACACACAAACACACACTCACCAAAGAGTGTGGCAGTTGACAACCGTGTGTGTGCGTGTGTGAGTGTGTGTGTGTGTGTGTGTGTGTGTGTGTGTGTGTGTGTGTGTGTGTCTGTGTGTGTGATTTGTTGTATCATTTTGTTGGATAACTATAAATCGCTGAGTTGTCTGTCATGTAACATGAGCTGTGAAAACTGAATTAAATACATGTAAGCTGACAGAAATGACACACACACAAACACACACACACATACACACACACACACACACACACACACACACACACACTGGCATTCTAACACATTCAAGTTCAGAGAGATTTTGTATGATGGCAGCTCACCTCAGTCTCCACACCCCTGCATGACACACCCCTTTGAGCAAGACTTAGACACGCGACTGAGAGAGAGCAAGAGAGAGCAAGTAGGCATGCAGAAGAAAGGAATAAAACGACAGAGGGAGGGTTTTGTCAGGCAGAGGAAAAGAAAGATAGAAAGAGAGAGAGGAGAACAGAGGAGATAAAGCATTGAACTGTGTGGGAAAGAGGGATGTAGAAAAAAAAAAAAAGATAGAGTGGGTGCGTTAAAGTAAGGAGAGTTGTCAGGAGGAAGAGGGAGGGAGAGAAGAGGAGAGAGAGAGAGAGAGAGAGAGAGGGATGAGGAGAGATTACCTATGAGTCATAGACAAGCAGTCTCATGTCTCTGCTGCCGACTTTATGAGTGTGTGCGCGGAGGTAGGAACCTGGTGCTACACGCACATGCACACACACACACACACACACACACACACACACACACACACACACACTCTTAACATCAATGTAGGTCATCATCAGATAGGGGCCTTCGTCCTCGTCTACCTCAGTGCGTCTTACCTAACACCAGGCACAAGCATCTATTCACTCTCTCCATGGAAACCATTTACTCTGATCAATCACTCTGAAACCGATCAATTGGTCGTTATTGATCGGATGGGGAGGGCTTGCTCCACTGGTATTGATCTCCTCACTGTGTAATGATCCGATATCTCCATTTACAGGTGTTATGAGGCTGATGGGTGGGCTTTATAATGCTCTAAAATGATTGGCCATGAATCACAAAGACAGAAACCCTTGATTGCACAATTATTAACTTGCAGTAGAAAGACCTTTGCACTGGTTGGGTTGCATTCATGCAGAACAAACAGATCAACAATTACTCATAAGGTATGTGTATGAGTTATTTTCATCCTCATGTAGTTTAATGATTTCAGATTTTTGTGACTTATACAGCCTAGACCAGACATCCTGACACACACACACACACACACACACACACACACACACACACACACACACACTGTAGACACTTATACTATACTACTATACCTCTATACTATATTTCTCTTGCTTTCTCTATTTCTCTTGCAACCTCTCTCTCTCCTCCTTGCTGAGGACACTGGGTTCCGTGGCTGCCATGGTAACGCCCATGCTAATGGCATCTTATTGAGTTGAAGTGTAATGTAATTGGTGTAATCACATCAAGACAAAAATCTGACTCATCCTCCCAGAATCCCCGGCGCATGTAGCATAGTGGTGGTTTGTCCAGATGAAAGACTTGGTATTCATGAGCAAGGTGGACCACACACACAAACACACACACACACACACACACACACACACACACACACATTTCTGTCTTTTGTTTCATTTAGCTTGTGTGCAGAACCTTTTGGTATTGGTAAATGGTTTGTTAGCAACAGCAGGGATGGAGGGAGGGGAGGTTGGTGCTGGTTATATGAAAGGACCTCGTAGATGTGTTTAGACACATACAATTCTCTCCTGATTTTCACCAGCCCAAACGTGTGTGTGTGTGTGTGTGTGTGTGTGTGTGTGTGTGTGTTTTTGTGTGTGTATGTGTGTGTGAGTGTGTGTGTGTGTGAGTGTTGATGGAGAGATATTGGAAGTGTGTGTGGGGAACCTGCTGCCTGCTCTGGCCCCGTGCTGATGGTATGCATGATTGGGGATCATCTTAATCCAGTTACCAAGACATTCATTCTCTCCCACACACACACGTTCACTACATGCTCACACACAGGAATACACTCTTGACATTGATTCACACTGTTGTTATTTTGCTTTCAGAGGTGCATTAAATGAAAATGCTTTTGGTCAGAGTCAGATATAGAAATGTGTGTGAGTGTTAGGATGATTATTTTTTCAATTTTTAAATGTTTCCAGGTGTATGTGTGTTTATCCTGAATGCTTTGGCCCTTGTTTTGGCATGCTTGACATAATTTGGCCCTTGGGCCAAACGATCTAGGAAACCCTGCTTAACTGCTCACACACAGGAATACATTCCTCCACTCCTAACCACACACGCTCGCTAGACGCTCACACACATGAACACCCCCCTCCTCTCTCACCACACACACGCACACATGAGAGAGACACATTCACATACCAGTGGATCAGAGCTCATTGTGTTAATCTGCTACTTTGGAATGGGCATTAAGTGTATCAGTTACTGAGTGTGGCACCAGACACCGCGTAATTTACTTAAGATATTATCTACACATCTTTGCTGTGTGCTCACACACACACACACACACACACACACACACACACACACATATGTTCATGCACTCACACAAACCAAAAGGCAAAAGAGCCCACACACTTCACACCTCACCTGTGAATACACGCATAGACACACACACACATACACCACTCACACACACACACACAAACAACCACACACACACACACACACAAACACACATGCACCAGTCACATACATAGCATGTGGGTTGGATGATATTGGTCACTGTGAGGTCTCTACTTCATATGTGTGATGTTTGTGTTTTTGTTTTTGTTGTGGTGTTGTTGCTATAGTGATGCCAGCTTGGCAGATGTGCTCTCAGACTCCGAGTCAGAACTCGGCAGCTTGGAACAGCTTGCCCGCGGGAGCACAGATACACTCGCCAATGGTTGCCGTGCCGACTCTGACGCCGCAAAGCGATTGGCCAAGCGTTTGTATCACCTGGAGGGATTCAAACGCTGCGATGTGGCACGACACTTGGGCAAGAAGTGAGTAAGAGGGCGTAGACCAGTCTGTGTCTGGAGTGTGTGTGTGTGTGTGTGTGGTGTGTTTGAGCATTTATGCATGTCTGTAAATTTGTGTGTTCTATTATTTTGTGTGTGTGTGGGGGGGGGGAGGTTCTGAGTGAATGAGTGTGTGTGTGTGTGTGTGTGTGTGTGTGTGTGTGTGTATGTGGTTATGTTTGTGTTTTTCTATGCTTATGAATTTGAGTGTGTATGTGGTTTGCATGGGTGTGTCTAGGATTGTGAATGTGGAGAGAGTGTGTGTGTGTGTGTGTGTGTGTGTGTGTGTGTGTGTGTGTGTGTGGATGTGTAGTCCTCCTTTACATCTCCATTCCTCCTGTCTTTTCTCTCCCTGCAGTAACGACTTCAGCCAGATGGTGGCGTCGGAGTATCTAACCTTCTTCGACTTCTCTGACCTGTCACTCGATCGAGCTCTCAGGTGAGTCTGGGCCAGTGTTGCATGGTCCAAGGACAGACCTGCGGAATGAAAGACCGGACCACTGGTTAAGTTTCACTTTCACTAGCTTTGCACAATACACCGTTTAACCTTGCCAGAGGTCTGTAGTTTGGCCTTGGCAGAGGTCTGTAGTTTGGCCTTGGCAGAGGTCTGTAGTCTCCCAGTGCTTTTTGGTTACTGTTACTGTTATCACAGCAACCTTCTCTCTCGCCTCCTCTCCTCCAGGCTGGTCTCATACACAGCACACTGGCCCTGAAACAACACAATCACACACACACGCACGCACGCACGCACGCACGCACGCACGCACGCACGCACGCACACACACGCACACATACACACACACACTCCAGGCTGGTCTCATACACAGCACACTGGCCCTGAAACAACATAATCACACACACACACACACACACACGCACGCACGCACGCACACATGCACACACACACACATACACACACACACTCCAGGCTGGTCTCATACACAGCACACCGGCCGTGAAACCACACAATCATGTGCGTGATATGAGAATGCACAGGCTCTCACAGAATATCAGCCTCTGCTGACCGGATCTGACCCCTGACTCACATCACACACACACACACACACACATACACACACACATGCACGCAAACACACACACACACACACACACACACACACACACCCTGCAGTACATGTCATTCTATGTCAACTCACACCATTGTCAACAGTGACTCAGCTGTCTCTTTCTCTCTCTCTCTCTCACTCTCTCACTATCTATCTCTCTCATGCCCAGTCACTCTTTCCTTCTCTCCCCTATCTTTCTCCCTTTTTTTCTCTCCCTCTCTTTCTCTGCCTCTCTTTCTCTCTCCCTCTCTTTCTCTCTCCTGCCCTTGTCCTACATCTCTCTCTTTCTCCTCTGTTGTCCAGCCCACTTGGACCTTGGAACTCTCTTTCTCTCCTCCTCTCCACTTCTCCATCTTTCTCTCCTTCTCTCCACCTCTCTAACTTTCCACCTCTCTATCTCTCCACCTCTCTGTCTCTCCACCTCTCTCTCCTCCTCTCCTCCTCCTCTCTACCTCTCTATCTCTATCTCTTCCTCTCCACCTCTCTATCTCTATCCACCTCTCCACCTCTCTATCTCTCTATCCTCCTCTCTACCTCTCTATCCTCCTCTCTACCTCTCTCTCCTCCTCTCTACCTCTCTACCTCTCTATCCTCCTCTCCACCTCTCTCTCCTCCTCTCCACCTCTCTCTCCTCCTCTCCTCCTCTCCACCTCTCTCTCCTCCTCTCTACCTCTCTATCTCTCTATCCTCCTCTCCACCTCTCTATCTCTCCTCCTTTCCTCCTCTGTCGTTCTCACTCTGGTTGTTTCTGTCTTGTAGGAGTTTCCTGAAGGCGTTTCCTCTGATGGGGGAGACTCAGGAACGGGAGAGGGTGTTAGTGCACTTCTCCAAGAGGTTCTGCCACTGCAACCCTGATACACTCACTTCTGAAGGTAACACACACACACACACACACACACACACACACACACATACCGTGATATTTTGTCTAGAAGTTTCTGTTTGAATTACATCAATTTTATGAATGTCGGCAGTTGATCCATATTTATAGTGAATTATGATGCATTGAAGTCTCATGAGGACCACACTGATCCCTTACTCCATTACTACTACTACTGCTCCGTCTGTTGTAAACAAATACAAACAACCACTGAGTACAAAATATACATTATCCATTCTGTTTAGAACTTAAGTACACACACACACACACACACACACACACACACACACACACACATGCAGAAATCGAAGATGATGTGTGTGTGTCCGATATGAAAGCTGTCAGTATTGGTCTATAATGGAATCTCCCTGTGTGCTCCAAATGAGATTTTCTTGTGGCTGAATCACACTGAATCAGATCATCTGTACACGCTCCCCACTCCGTCATAACACAGATCAGGCCCTGTGCTGCTATGTGCCCAGAGGGCGCTGACGAGTGGGACCGTCATAATGGAGTGGCATGACGAATGTCATGGAGATGTTGTGTTGACTCAGATATACCTCTTTAAATGTGTGTGTGTGTGTGTGTGTGTGTGTGTACTTAAGTTCTAAACAGAATGGATAATGTATATTTTGTACTCAGTGGTTGTTTGTATTTGTTTACAACAGACGGAGCCCATACACTGACCTGTGCGCTCATGCTCCTCAACACAGACCTACATGGACACGTAAGTATGAACACACGCACGCACGCACGCACGCACGCACGCACGCACGCACACACACACACACACACACACACAGTCACACATACTCTCTCTCTCTCTCTCTCTCACACACAAACACACACACACACACGCTCACACACACACACACAGCCTTGTTAATGCAGTGTCCTGTCACTGACTCACCTGCCGCTCCCCAACATCTCTTCATCTCCCTCTCTCTTCATCTCCCTCTCTCTTCATCTCTTCTGACTGTGTCATGTCTTTCCATCTCATCTTTCTCATGGCTGTTCCCATGGAACTCTCTCATCTCTATCTACTGATCTCTCAGTCAGTCATTCCCTCTCTCTCTCTCTCTCTCTCTCTCTCTCTCTCTCTCTCTCTCTCTCTATCTCTGTCTCTCTCTCTCTCTCTTATCTGCAGTAGAACATGTCTTCGTATATAACACTAGAATATAACTCCTAGTTCCACTCTTTTAGAACACTCTAGAATGTTCCTCTTGCATAGAGTTCTCTCCTCGGCTCTGCTCAGATGTTCCAGAACTAACTGTTTCTTCCTGTTTCTAACACTCTTTCCCCCTGCTGTTCCTCCCTCTCTTTTTTCCTCCTTTGGCTCTGTCATTCACTTCTTTCTCTCTGCTTACTGGTGAGCAGGTGGTAAGTATTTCCTCTCCGATGTTAATTGGAAGATTACGATATATTCTGTGTTTGTTTTTATGTGTGTGTGTGTGTGTGTGTGTGTGTGTGTGTGTGTGTGTGTGTGTACATTCATTTGATATGCACTCTAATTAAAACTGAATTGGATAATTACATTGTTTCACACCTGTGCATAAATGGCTGAGCACTTGTAGCTGCAGGTGTATTGTGTCTGTATGATTGGAGCCACATAGTGCGTGACTCTCTACATTCTGCATTCACAAAAGCAGGTGTGCTGTGAGCATCGGAGATATAGTCACACCAATGGAACATTGCATTAACCATCAACCATTTGTTTTGTCAATTATTTTATGCTCTGAGCTGAAAATGACCAATGTTCCTATATTTGGTGTTGCCATTCCAAAGTAATTGTGATTTATTATTGATTGTTCGTAATTCTGATGATTGTCCTTAATTGTGATTTATTAGTGATTGTCCTTAATCTTTAGCCAAGTAATGCAACATGTGAGGAACCATTTGTGCGGTGGTGATGATCTCACATAAAGACGTATTGACTGATTGGTGATGATCTTATATTAAAGACGTATTGACTGATTGTCATAAGGAACACCAGACCTTCAGTCTGCTGCGCACAAGGTCTGACATCCAGAAAACTGCTGGTGCTTCTGGAGGGTGCCTCAGTCCTATGTTGCCACCTTGTGGTCACTTCTGTAACAGCAGCAGAGCATGTGCATCCTATCTCCAACCAGCCAACAGTAGGACGCTCGGTCTTGAAAGAGAGCCTCGGTGTTGTCAGTCTCACTTGGACAGTAGAATAATCCTGTGGAACATGGAACCATGAAGTTCTGTTATTGTTTCTACAGAACATTGGTAAAAAGATGTCCTGTCAACAGTTCATCAGCAACCTGGATGGACTGAATGACGGCAAAGACTTCCCCAAAGAAGTACTAAAGGTGAGGACATGCAACCCACAATATTCTTATGCACACTCACTCTCATGCACACACACACACACACACACACCACACACACACACACACACACGCACACACACTACACACACACACACACACACACACACACACATATTCATGCATATATATGTGTGTGTGTGTGTGTGTGTGTGTATGTGTGTGTGTGTGTAAATATATATATGTGTGTGTGTGTGTGTGTATACAGTATATATATATATATATATATATATATATATATTATACAGTATATAGATAAATATATATATTCTACAGTATATGTTCTGTTGTCCAGCCCACATTGTTTTTCCTACAGTCTCTGTGTCTGTGTATTTGTCCTGTCTTATGCACCCTGACTGTGCTTGAGTTGTGTCTCTGTCTCTACAGTATGTCCTGTCTATGTAATCCCTCTGTCTCTGTGTCCTGCTGTGTCCTGTGGGCTCCAAGCTGACCTGTCTGCATGTGTGTCCATCCACAGGTGCTGTACAACTCCATAAAGAACGAGAAGCTTGAGTGGGCTGTGTGAGTACATGTCTGTGGGTTACACAAGCTCAGCCAGACTGCAGGCATTGTGTGTGTGTGTGTGTGTGTGTGTGTGTGTGTGCCTCTCTGTGTGTGTGTGTGTGTGTGTGTGTGTGTGTGTGTGTGTGTGTGTGTGTGTGTGTGTGTGTGTGTGTGTGTGTGTGTGTGTGTTTATGCCTGATGTGTTTGTGTGTGTGTGTTTCTGTTAAGAAAGCAAAACTAGAAATAGTGTCATGCCTCGTTGTGTTTGTGGGCCTGGGTGTGTGTGTGATTTCTAATGGTGTATGTGTTTTTGTTTCCACAGTGAGGAAGAAGAGTTGAGGAAGAGTCTGTCAGAGTTGGTGGAGGAGCAGTGTGAGGGCGGGGCCAGAAGGGGGGTCCGGGTAACGGATGGGAATAACCCTTTCATCGCCATTCCCCTCTTGGTCAACGCTGTGACCTACAAACACGGGATACTGACCCGCAAGAGTCATGCCGACATGGATGGCAAACGCAGTGAGTTTGTGTGTGTGTGTGTGTGTGTGTGTGTGTGTGTGTGTGTTTGTATGTGTATTGTCTGTGTGTGTGTGTCTGTGTGTTTGTGTGTGTGTGTGTGTGTGTGTGTGTGTGTGTGTGTGTGTGTGGTGTGTGTGGTGTGTGTGTGTATGTGTGTGTGTGTGTGTGTTTGTATGTGCATTGTGTGTGTGTGTGCATGTGTGCGTGCGTGTGTGCGTATGTGCGTGCGTGCGTGTGTGCGTGTGTGTGTGTGTGTTGTGGTGTGTGTGTGTGTGTGTGCGATTGCGTGTGCATGCAGGAACGTGACTCTTGTTTGCTGTACCCTGTGTAGCCCCTAGGGGTCGCCGTGGCTGGAAGAAGTTCTACGCTGTGCTGAAGGGGATGATTCTCTATCTGCAGAAGGTACACACTCCACAACTTTATAAATTGGGGATGATTCTCTATCTGCAGAAGGTACACACTCCACAACACATAGAGACACACACAAAACACACACACTCCACAACACACAGAGACACGCACAACACACACCACACTCCACAACACATAGAGACACACACAAAACACACACACTCCACAACACACAGAGACACGCACAACACACACCACACTCCACAACACACAGAGACACGCACATAACACACCACACTCCACAACACACAGGGACACACACAACACACACCACACTCCACAACACACAGGGACACGCACAACACACACCACACTTCACAACACACAGAGACACACACATAACACACCACACTCCACCACAGAGACACGCACATAACACACCACACTCCACAACACACAGAGACACGCACATAACACACACTCCACATACAGAACAATTAATGCAAACTGCACTGCATAGTGGATAACCTGCAAACGCGTTTATCTTGCTCAAAATGCTTAGTGTATGCCTCAAAAAGCAAATATTTATGTCAATGAAATGGTCAGTGCAATCACAATGACAAGTCATAATGCTATTGTTTATGTCAAGATAGTCAAACTGTTTTGTCTTGTGGTCAATGTTGACAGTTTACTATGTAAGTATTTTCTAATGAGCAATGCATAAAGCAACCCTATTTTCTATTTCAAAACTACAAAGTTACACATTATTGTGTGTAGAGGGAGTTGATTGCAAGACAGTGGACATGTTTCAACGTTTTTTTCTGTTGACAGACATTGTGACAATATAAAGAAAATAAAGGCTTTTACAACATTGTGCAAATGAAACATGATCAATATACAGTAAAACACCCATTGGTCAGAGCTGTGTACCACTGTACATCTTTCTATACATCCTGATATTCCTGTCTGTCAGGTCACATATTTTTATGTTAGACAGACTGACAACTAGGGATGACAGCTAGTTCAACATATTTGCATGTAATGACTCAAGTGATGAAATAAGGCCAATTTGTTTTATGGGGTAGGACTATTCAGCAGGGAACCAGTACAGTGCATTTTAACCAACATGACATTAGCCACTGAAAATTAAAAAATGTTGCAAATGTGACATTTGTTGCAAACTCAGTTGCATGGATGTACAAAAGCATTGCTATAACTGCTTCAATGAAAAACAGTTTTGATAACGAATAAACGTGATTGTGCTCCTAGACAACGTTTTAAGCTATAATCCATAAATAGACCTCAGGTTGTTTTACATAACTCCGGATCTTTCCTTTAGGACTTTCCTTTCCTTTGTGCCTGCACACTTAGATTGAGAGTTGCCAAGTTTTGGCTGGAGATGATTATGGTGAAGTAAAGTCTAAATGAGTGTGGGAACTGCCATTTGTAATATCCAAACCAATCCGGATCTCAGGCTAAAAGTAGAGATAAAACAGAAGTTACAGTGTGTAGAAACAGCCTCTCACCCGATGTTACGTCATCAGCCAAACCTTCCATATGTCTTTGTGTTTGTCTCCCCCTGGTGGTCAGGATGAGTATAAGCCAGATAAGGACCTGTCGGAGGTGGACCTGAAGAATGCGGTTCGTGTGCACCATGCCATGGCCACTCAGGCCACCGACTACAGCAAGAGGCCCAACGTCCTCAAGGTCAAAACGTCCGACTGGAGAGTGTACCTCTTCCAGGCCCCGTAAGGACCGCATACAGTATGTCAACAAAACATAAGAGAAATGAACATAAAAAACAGTGAATGATTTTAATATTCTCTCTCTCTTTATCTGTCTCTTTATCTGTCCCATACGTGTGTGTGTGTGTGTGTGTGTGTGTGTGTGTGTGTGTGTGTGTGTGAGTTTAGGAGTGAAGAGGAGATGCTGTCGTGGATCTTCAGGATAAACTTGGTCGCTGCACTCTTCTCGGCTCCTGCCTTTCCTGCAGCCATCGGCTCAATGAAGAAGTTCTGCAGGCCAATACTGCCATCATCTGGCACCAGACTAAAACAGGTACACACACACACACACACACACGCACACACACACACACATGTACACACACACGCATGCACGCACACACACACACACACACACATACACACACACACACACACACTCGCACACACACACACATTCAACGCACGCACACACTCACATGTAATGTACGTGCGTCATGTATGCACACATATTTATTTATTTATTTCTTTATTTGTGTGTGCTAACGCTTACGCGCGTGTGTGTGTGTGTGTGTGTGTGTGTGTGTGTGTGTGTGTGTGTTCAGGAGGAGCAGCTGTGCGCTCATGAGAACAAGGTGAAGCAGATCTCTCTGGAGCTGGAGGAACACAGAAGGAGTTTGCCTGAGCTCTCTCCCAAGAGCAGAGATACGGAGGAGCACCGCCTCAAAGAACACTACCTGGCCTACGAGGTTAGTTAGCCTCTCAGTATGTGTCTGTGTGTGTGGGAGAGAGAGAGAGAGAGAGAGAGAGGAAAAGCCTCTCTCAACACATTCTCTCTCTCTGTCTCTTTCTGTGTGTGTGGGTGTCTGTTTTAAGCCTAATTTATGCTCCCTTTCATATAAAAATAGACACATCCGTTTCAAATGTTGCTCCGTTCAAACGTTGCTCATTCTTTCAGAGAATCTGCAAATGGACGAAATTACCCTTCGGTCCGTTCTCTGCGTTCATATTTTTTTAGCATTAATGAGCCTGTCTTCCAACATGGTAGTGATGGTTACTGGTGGTGTATCGCATTTATAAGATCTTCTACATGAAAGACTTATTTATTTACTATATGTGTGCACATTACTAATACGCTACAGGCATGTTTCATTTGTTGTATTATATATCTAATGTTAAATATAACATGCTAAATGTAACATTAATATGAATCAAAATGTGAAGAAGATGTACAGACCATCAGCAAAGCAACATTATGGCATCGGTAATGTGGAACTGCTAATAGACATTAGCTCTTAGGTGGCAGTGATATATTATGAAAGCGTGTTTAACACTAGAGGGCGATGTTGCTAGCTATGCTGCTGAAATGCACAGCAGCAAGACTTTAGAGGAAGGCGAGAGGGGGGATGACCGTGGATACATCCCAAAGCTCTATTTGCATGTGGCACCGCTCCTCGCTCCTCAAAGCTGGACGTCATCGAGGATGTCTCATTTGTCTAATTGCAACCAGAGGAGGTGAGAGCGAGGGGAGAAGAGAGAGGTGGAAGGGCCGATACGTGAGGATAAACGAGGGCATCCTACGCAGAAGCATTTTCTGCTGGAATAATCATGAACTACCATGCAAAGTTGATGCTTGTTTTGTTCACATGTTATATTTAAATAAGTATTCATTCATGTCTCGAGAACTATCAAACTACCTCATTATCAGGCTAAATAAGTGGGAATAGTCCATGTTCATATGATATTTTTAGGCTTTGGTATACAGTAAGTTCATATTCTCTGCCAAATGGTCTGTTTATTCTAGCCTAAGAGGTGATGCGCCGCATCATCAGTAAATGACGTCTCTTAAAAGTGATGTGTGAGTGAGCAGGACGTCTCATTTCTCATATCTGTCTCTCCTTCATTCCTCAATCCTCCTATCGTTCCTTCCTTGTTTCCTTCACAACATGAATTAGCAGGAGGGGCTAGGACCGGAGGGAGGAAGGATGGACAAATAGAGAAATGATCTGCTCCCTGTGTGTGATCTCCTCTCACTGTATCCCTTCTCCCTGGTCTGCCTACTGCAGAGTGTGTGTGTGTGTGTGTGTGTGTGTGTGTGTGTGTGTGTGTGTGTGTGTGTGTGTGTGTGAGAGAGAGAGAGTGTGTGTGTGTGTGTGTGTGTGTGTGTGTGTGTGTACAGTATGTGTTTGTGTGTGTGTGTGTGTGTGTGTGTGTGTGTGATTGACTGTAACCATGGGCGGACTGGCCATCTGGCATACCGGGCATTTTCCCGGTGGGCCGACGCACCTTTTGGGCCGATAGAATAGGCTATATATAATTTAATCATCAATCAATTGGCCAACGATCGGCCCAAAGGAAGGACAACCAGCGGCCCATTGGTAACATTTCCATATTGACACTCGACTGATCCAATAACAGCTCACGTCAGGCCCCACCCCTCGCATTTTGGCTCAGAGCCAGGATTTTGTGAGCGCATCAAAAGTTAATCGAAGTTGCCTACACGAAATTGCGGCGGGTGCCGGTAGTGACAATAGTGCAAAAGTAACACCAATGTAGAAGCTTCAAAAATACAATATATGTCAGCAACATGTTGAAGTTCGTTGAGTTTGAACGAGGATGTAAGCAAGCATACAGAGCAAGGGACAGTGAGCAGGTGGTGGAGCCTAGTTGAGGCTACATGATAAGAACTCAGTGGTGGAGCAGGTAGGCTATGTGTGACATGCCATGCTGACGATGATGATTATAATGACTTATTAATTGCGATAATGTAATGATATGGTAATGATAACGTAAGGTCATGCTGTGATTATAATAACAAATAGCGCAACTTAAATGTTCTAAATTAATGATTTGTAAACCCGGACAGCAAAAGAGTGTCATCAAATCGATGTTAATTGTTGGTCAGATTGATCAGTTTCCGTCAGACACCCAAAATTCAACATCGATGGCATGAGTGGTGGTTGGTCTCTCAAAGTAGAGCGTCGAAAGGGTTCTATCTTGGAAGGGTTATCATGGTAAAGATGGGCTAACAGACTGTAGACTGACGGAAATGTAGGCTACAAAACATCAAGTCATATTCATGCACAAGCCAACTAATATACAGTAACTAACCTATACGATAGGCTACTGGAAGACATTAAAGATAATTAGTTAATAGCTATAATGTTCCAAAATGTACCAGCAATGTAGTATAGCCTAAAGGAATAAAATATTTCCAGCAACAGCCCTGTTTCGTGTTGTTTCAGTTGTCCTACAGTGATAACTGGTATAAATTACATTAATGTCTAAGACAATCTGGGCAATTTAACTCTTTACTCATAGGCTTCAGTAATTTTTGGTGCTGCTGTCAATTGTAGCCTATTGAATAATTTGAAATGATACCTTGAATTCAAGCAGAAACTCTTCTTTAATAATTGCTTGTTAGCCTACTTGAATATGGAGATCATGTGCTCCATGGCTACCTCTGATCAGTCAGAGTGATAGCCAATGAGGCCTACATCACTTTCAGTGCTCCATGACAGTTGAAAATATATGCATAGTTAAGGAGGGTAATGCAAAGATTTTGTATTTAATTAGGTGTGCCCGACCGATTTGAGGGCCGCTTGGGCCAAATATGCCAGGGCCGATTTTTGGTCCCAGTCCGCCCCTGACTGTAACTCTGCTCCCTCATGTCCACACAGAGGAGCCGTTATGAGACATACTCGTCGCTGCTGCAGGCCAAGCTGCGTCTGGAGACGGACGACCTGGACCGTCTGGAGGTGTGTGTGCTGAGCGGCGAGGCAGCCGCACGGGACGGAATCATGCGCAAGACCCAGTCCAGCCCGCACATCAGCCCTGGACACGGCATCAATGGACGGAGCATGCCACGGACACCCCCTCGGAGCTGAACACACACACACACACACACACACACACATAGTATTCATACACACACATGCAAGAACATTTACTCACAAACTTCATTTTACACACACACACACACACACACACACACACACACACACACACACACACACACATACACGCACACACACACACACACACATCCATCATCCATGTTCAATGCAAGGCAAATGCCGTTAACAAATCCCAAACATAAACACTGTACTACACAGACCGACGTAAAACACACCGACTCCACACTCACAGACACACCCCTCCCTCACACCTGACCTTTAACCTTTGCTCTCTGACCTCTGCGCTTGAGAGGAGGAGTGGAAAAGAGGAGTGGAGGAAAAAAAACAGAACACAAAAAAGCAAAAACAAAACAAATGTAGCATAAATAGCTCCTTAAGTCCCCAGTCCATGGGCTTAGTGCCACCATAAGTATTATAGCTGTTGTCCTGACAACTGCAGTGTTGCCACCAGGCTTGTGCAAAATTCCAGAATTTAATTGAAACTGGCTCTTAAATTCCAATTCAATTCTTGAATTTCACTGGCATTTCAATTGAGGTAGCAAACAGGAAGCAGAATTGCAATTCGAATTGTGCACAACCCTGGTTGCCACTAGCATTCCATTCTGTGCCAAATGCAACATAGAAAGAGAAATCCTCCAAGAGGACGGGACAGATCGTCAGCAGAGGAACCATGGGAACCACTACGATGTCACGTCACAGTGACATCACGCCTGCATGACGTCATAGATCTGGAACTTTTGGTGGTACTGCTGCCATCAGAGTGTGGTTTAATTAGAGAGGGTGGAGTTTAGGATGTGTGGGGTGGTTTCTTACAAGGGCTCAGCCCATCTGACAAAGCAACACAAACCAAGACTCACACACAACCACACACACACACACACACACAAAACATATACATACACACACACACACACACTCAAATACATACACACACTCACATACACACTTGTACACAAATATACATACACACACACACACACACACAAACATACCCACACTCACAAACATACACACACACACACACACACACACACACACACACACACACACACACACACACACACACACACACACAAAGACTGCCCCATGTAACATGTAGAACCACACAGAGAATTGCACACACCGTCCGTAGTAGTTTCTATGGACTTATAACTCTCACAATAAGAGAGAAAGCCTGAACTCTTGACTGACCATAATAGTTTATTTATTCTTTTTATTTATTATTTGTTTGTTTGTTTTGGGACTTGCAGCTCTATGGCGAGAGAGGAGTTGCTGAGCTATCTGAGATTCTCAATACCACACCATTGCTATGGGCCAGAATGCTGCATGATGGGACAGTGTGGACCTCCAGCAGAGAGGGGTTACTGCTAGAGTGACACTATTATGAGATGTATAGGACCGTGTAATGACTTATTCCATGTTTTATGCACGCTGTATGTAAAGACTGCGGACTGAAGTGGTCTGAGGAAATGCTAAGTATTTTATGGAAGTGGGATGAGGTGTGTGTGAGGCTCTGTGTGACAATGTATGTCTCCATATTGGTATGAGTTTGAAAGTCTGAGAGGGAAATAAAGAGAGATGAACGCGTGAGACAGAAAGATGAAAGAGACATACTGTAGAATGTATGGCGGTGTGTAAAAGTTAAGGGTTCTGTTATGTTGATGGAGAGGGTGCTGTCTGTGAACAGCTCTATGCGTGGATGACCTCAGGAGCTGTTATCTCCTGTGTTCGATCAGAGTACCACTGTCAGAGATTAAGGACTGCACCTCCTACAGCCTGGCTACTGAAATGGACTACATTTCCAATCATCTGTGAAAAGGACTGCATCTCCCACAAGCTCAACGCTGAAATTGACTACCTTCTGAATGGCTGTTGTAATGGACTACATATCCCATCACCTCTCTGCCTCCATAGAATATTGACCCACGGTCTAGCTCTGTAATGGAATCCGTCATGTCACTGTAACATTGTAATATGTTATTTAAAAAGTGAAAATATATAACAGAAACGCAGCGGGACTGCCCCCACGCTCTCTCTTGAAGCTTAAAAGTAGTCCAGATAAATGTAGCCGTCGGAGAAATGTACTAGACCAATCATTAGCATCCATAGGGAGGGACAGTGGGGTGTCATCCGAGCCTGGAGCCCACGGCACTGGGCGTTAAATGGTACTACTGTTCTGGAGTCTTCCACCGGGACACGGACGCCTTCCCTGCCCCCTCGCGCCACTAACCGTCGTAGGACACACGTGCTGCTTGGCTTGGTTAGGACACGTGGCACCATAGACGCGAAGTGAGCTTTTTTTCCTGCAGATTGCGAGAGATCTGGGGTGAAATTAGAAGTGCTTTTTATATACATTCTTAGTAACGGCTTTCTTATTCTCTTGTATTACGCCTCCCCGCCCTGGCTGTTGTGCTGATATGACTTTCCCCGGTATTTAGGGTAGCAAGCAAATGCTGTTGTACTAGAGACTGTGATTATCCGTCTATGTTTAATCTCGCTTTAACACGGGGAGTTTGGCTGAAGTGATCTAACTCCGTGATTGCGCGCTCTCTTTTTCTGGGCACTTTCTTGTCACGTTTACTCTGGAGAAATGTTTTTATTTAATTGGTCATGGCTATTTGTTACATGTTAGGACACAACAGATGAAAAGCGCCTTTGCTGGTGACAAGTAAAAGTGCTTCATAAAGTCCTTTTTTAAAATAAATGTGTTTGGTCTGCATTTCATTTCCCTTTAACCTTAACGCAGTAAATTACTTAAGTAAACTATCAGCACGGGAGTTTACCTTACCCGTTGTCTTAACTAGCCTAATCAATACCATGTGTCTATATCCTGAATGTTGCAAGCCTTCATATATCATTATCCTGCATATTTACAAAACCATATCATGAAACCCAATTAATACTACAAAAATCACTGGTCGCTTTGGGAAAATGGATTGTTGCTATCTATAAAGATATTGGATATACGGACTCACATTAAAGATAAACATTATTGTTATTATTGAAAAACTTGACACCAGGCTTGACATATTTTCCTTTGATTTAACTGTTAAACATTATCTGTTCCCAACCTAAGCTGCGTTGGTTTGTGACACACATTCATGTTTATAGAATAAATATGCGTCACGTTAGGACACCAGACCTGCCCTTATAATTAAGCTTTTCTTCAGGACCATGGATAGCTCCTATATGATTGACGCGTTGTTTGGAATGGCGCCACCCAGGCTGGTGGTAGTTCCCGAGCTGGTCTGGGTCCGTCCCCGTCCCCCTGGGCCTGATCCGTTTCTCCTGTTTCTACCCCTGACATCATGATATATCATCGCAAATAACACCAGGGAGTGTACAGTGTACACCTTTACGCTGTAAAAATCCCATTGTCTGGGGAAAGCATGTGTGACTTACAGCCTTCATAGACCACAACATCACACATACTTACAGCAGACACCTTTTGCATTAAGAAACACAGAAATGTCTTGCAATATCTAACTTACCAAAATCATTATTATGTATAAAAAGAACACTTGTTCACTATGAATTACCACAGTGAAGTACAGGATTTTCCTTTCAGCATACCCAGCAGGATGGAGGAAACATTTATCATTATAAAACTGTAGATGTTCTGATCAAATTGCCATTTAAACATAGAAAAATTAAAAAAAAAGTTTATAAAGAGTTTAAAATAGAAACACAAAACCAAGTTCCAAATACCAGTCCATTAGTTTAAAGATTGAAAAACCTAATGATGAACCCCTGTGTAGAATTTGAGTACTGGGGGAATGTTGTTTGTCTGATGGAAACTACATACATAGCTTAACATAACATCTACAGTATCCTCCAGATCACTTGAGACTGAATTAAAAGTTGGAAGATGATGATGTTAAATTATGTACTTTATATAGAGTTTATAAAACTGGGTATTAAAACTCTTTAACTAACCTTGCATCTTTAGAGGAGGATTAATATTAAATCTGCATTACCTGCAATTCATTATTATGTAGTCAATCATTAACATTAGTATGTCATTATGCACCTACCTTTTATGTAATATGTCTTAGTGCTGGCATTCAAAAATAGCTTGGCAACTAATTGACTTAATGGTTTGAGGTATACTAGATGTTGGCAACATGAACTTCAGTATATATCCTTTCTTGTGATTCATTATTAATAATGTCCATAGTTTGATCAATCTAATTAATTGATTATGTTAGTGTGGGGCTCTAAATGCTGCTTTTGGTTGCATTTCCAATGTGAAGAACCTTTCACTTGATGTAAAGGTTCAATGCAAAATCATGGTTCTTTATGGAACCATATAGTGATGAAAAGAACCATTTAAGCACCTTAATCTTTTAGAGCGTAATGCTGACCTAGCAGAGGTAAACCAGAAAGGGTTGAAGGATCTTTGGGTAAACACTTCATAATCAGTTCTGTTGCTATTCCACTGCCACGTTGTGATGGCCAGTATAGAGGGGAAGGGGAGTGGCCTGGAAGGCCAAGCATTCTCTACTTAACAGCTGATTATTACTGAGGTCATCAATAGTCCATGTGCCTAACAGAAACATCGATCATGACCTTTCACCATATATCTGTGCTTATATTTGAAATCTCCTAGGCCATTTCTAAAGGAAGCTCTGGTGGTCTGCCGTCTTCAAAGACTTAAGTCCTGACTTTGCCCATGATGGGCCCTTATTTGAAAGATGGGCAAAGTGCCTGAAACTTCTGTAGCTTCTGGTCTCCAAATGACCTCACAGTGATGAGACGCCTGCTAGACACAACACGACACGGCGGAAACCACGCAGCTCAGGGAGGAATGAATGTTTTATTGCAATTAGTCATTTTCAGACGAAAAGAGGCTCTCCAACTCAGAAAACATTATACCTGTACAAAACACACTGTTTACCAACAACAGAAACTTCATAAAGTGGTGAGTATACACAAACAGCAAGGAATGGAGAAAAAACATTAAGATACGGCTTATCCTGTCGACGACGATGGTAGTAATGGTGATGGTGATGATGGCTATAATGATAAGGGGAACAGTTTGGAGGAGATCTAAGCCAATTGAAGCACCATATTCATGTCGTAAGGAAAGGCAAAAAAGAAAAGAAAACATCTAGAATAGTGAGAGAAGTTAAACATAGATGCATGAGTTTGTTGATCACAGTTGTTTTAATCATCAGACAAGTTTGTAATTTTTTTTGTTTGTTTTGTTTTTTTCAAACCAACTAGAGAAAAGAAGAGTCTTCACTACTGCTTCACCATGCAGTTGAGTTCAGTTAACCGTCTCCAACACACACAAAATAGACTTCAGGAAGTAAGAAGAGCTTGATACATTTCTGCCCGACAGCAAATTGTCACGAAGCCTGGAAAGTAATTTCATATTTCTTTGAATGTGAGATTCTCCTATCAAAAATAATATGCAGATTTTTTTTTACTTATCTTAATACATTTAAAGTGCAAGTATTCATCCATTTGATTCAATGCTTGTTAAGTACAAAATTCAAAGGAAAAAAAAGAAACAGCAATATGCTTTTCCTGTATGTATTTATATATTTATATATATTTATATAGAGAGATATATCTATGTGTTATCTTTTTTTCCATAAAGAGGAGCATCATATGTAACAAACCATATATACACACACACCACAGGTCATATATATGTATGTATATATATATACATACATATATATATATATATATATATATATATATATATATATATATAATATTTATAGATAGATTTTTTTTAAGTACAACACATTTGTCTGGGTTTAAAAAGAAAATGAGCACAGGATATGTGTGAGATGTCCTTGTGCAGTAAACCTCTGCCTCATGAGACCAATACCGCCCTCCCTCCATCTTGGACCAACACCCCACCACACACACTTATGTTATAATCACTGCCTTTCATGGATCCCATACTACAACACATCATAGTCCCCTGCCTTCAACGACTGGCGCTCGAGGCCATGGAAGTACTGCATGACAGAACTGCCGATCTCCCATCAGAAGGAGCAAGAGGAGATTCGGCCTGTACAATCTGTTAGTGTGTCTTCAACTCTGTCTCACACACACATAAAACACACACACATACACACACCTAACCAAACCATTTGCTCATTGCAAACAGTGGAATGGGTGTGTTTGAGCACCAACAGACAGTGTGTTACCTGTCTGCGGTTCCCTTTAGAATGGTTCTAAACCGGTTTTCCAGAACACATTGATTTTATTATTTTTTTTGTGGGTGATTTTTTTCTTTGTAAACCGAAATGGAATCTTCCTAAATGACTCACACTCACACAAACAAACACACACGCACACATACACAAATACAAGCACAAAAATATATGTATTTTTAAAATTTAATATTTTTTTTTTGTTTAGTCTTTTTTATACTTTTTTTGCTCTCTTGGGTTTTCTGTTGATTTGATGGGCTGTTTACATGATTTTGAGATGTTTTTTTTTTTTTTTCTCAGGTCAGTCATTACTGGTCTTAAGTGTGCGTCCACACACTGACTTATGATGGCAGGTAAGACCAGAACAAGCACCTCTAACAGGGGAGTTTCCTAACACTAAAAAGAAAAAGTGCCACCACACGACCCGCCACTCAGTACTATCCTACGGCAGGAGGGCATGGATGGACACCTCTGGCTATAGAGGCCCACCTAGCGAAGGTCAGAGGTTGTTGCTAAGAAAACAATCATAACATGAGAGTTGATTGGTCTCCTCTGTGCATTACCTCCAAGCCAGGCAGTATGCACTAAGACAGCTGTTTTAGTGCTGTTTCAGTAGCTCTCTCTCTCACACACACACAAACGTGCAAACACACACATACCCACCGAGACATCTGTTTTAGTACTGTTTCAGTAGCTCACTCACTCTCTCTCTCTCTCTCTCTCACACACACACACTCACACACACACTAAGAAAGAGCTGTTTTAGTGCCATTTCAGCCATTAAGGATGAGCGATTAGTCTCTTTTTAAAGAATCACACTTAGAAAGTAAAACATGTGCGTATGTTTCTGAGCATTTAAGAGGCATTTCAGCACAAACGTATGTTGTGTTTTCCATGTTTGTTAGTCTTTTTTTTCCTCTTGTGTTTTCTAAGGGCCACCCTCTACATCTCCGCCATATATCTGTGGTCTGCAGATAAACCCAGTCACAGAGTAACAGGGGAGTCAGGGTGCTTTCCTGTTTCCATTTCCTAGAGCTGTTCACGGCACACGGCACACAGAGGAGGGGAGAGCTGGACAAGTCTGTGTACGAGAGAGACCTCCAAAGAGGATCACAGGGACAGTGAACGGAAGCTAAATATCTCTCTCTCTCTCTCTCTATAACAAACACAAGCCTACACACACACACACACACACAAGGACGTCCAACATAACTCGCAAGTCCTACGCATGCTGAAGGGTCAACATACCTCGGACCGAATGGCATAAGTAGAGGATAGACGTTCCCCTTGTTAGCTAATAAGGGCTAACCATCGGCATTGCACATGTTAGCTAACAAAAGCTAACCATAGGCATTGCTCATGTTAACAAAAGCTAACCATAGGCATTGCACATGCTGAGAGGTATGGAGGCAAGCGATGGAAGGCTGCTCTCTAGACTGGATCTGGTCTAGACCTGGATCGAACCCTGGCCAGCTCTGTCCTTGTGTCCACTAGTAGCCTATTTGTTGGTGGCATGGTGTGGCGCTCCTAATCATCTCTCTAGTAAACTCAGTTCACTCAGAAAATGTGAGTGGAGTCAAGAGGAGGAGCTCGCCCTTCTGAGAAACAAACTTCTACAGAGTGTTCAAGCAGGAGTTTTGTCAGGATGTACAATAGTGTCAGGGATGGATGCTGCCATGGCCTCTGTTAATTCGTTTGCAGTCTGCCTCAAACCAAGAACGAGTCTGAAGTTTGAATCTGAGATTAGGTCATCTGGTCAGACAAAAGGTAGACCCACTCAGCCGATGATGGTGTGTGTGTGTGTGTGTGTGTGAGTGAGAGAGAGAGAGAAAGAGAGCGAGATAGAGTGTGTGTGTGAGAGAGAGAGAGAGAGAGAGAGAGAGAGAGAGAGTGTGTGTGTGTGTGTGTGCATACATGGGTAAAGGAGAAGGTGAGAGAAAGATATTGTGTGTGCCTGTGTCACAGCTAAATGCCACACGCAGCCTGATCTCAAACAGGACTTCAGAAACAGTTGTAGACATGAAGTAGCAGAACAAAGCTAAATAATAATAATAATAATTAATAACGTTCAGAGGAATCTTGCTTTCTTCAACTCTGACATTGGTTATACTTTTTTATTGAGGGAGTCAAAATAAATTAAAGATTTGTTGTTGTTTTTAAATGGTTTTCTTTACACAACATTCGTTAAAGATGCTTTTAAAATAACTTATTAAGTCTCTCTTTTCGGCAAGCATTGTGCCAGTAGTTCTGAACTTTAAGAGAGTGAGAATGTATCAAACACGCTGGAGCAGCGAACTGCATGGGAACGTCCACCTGTGGAGAGCCTACTCCGGGCTCGTACGCGGCTCTACCGGTGCGTCACTCGTCGGACTAGGCACGACTCGTAGCCACGGACACAGTGCCGAGGATACTCGCAAGGAGAGATGGACGTCTCTGCTCCGTATGTCTCCATAGCCGAGTGCCAAGATAGAACCTGTGTCGCAGGACTCCGCCAAAACGGGGACCAAACCACGAGGAGGTCTGTCATCCTTTAATCTTTTCTATATTTTTGCGTGTTAATAAAAAAAAATCAAGAAGTGCTTCACATATCCGTCGTAAGGGAGAATTCAGTCCTATGCGTCTTATAGAGAGAACTGGTTCCATCGGTACACAGAAAATGCCACGGTTGGCACGTAGGCAACCATATTGCACGCGATACTGAAATATTGTTACCTTTTGAGAAGATGCGCTGGAATATGACAACGTGTGGAGTGACGTCACATCGACAAAACAAAGAGGTAAGCAAAGTGATTTTGTTTTAGCAAGACCGGCAAATTCCCACAGCGCGCGTGGGAAGTAGCACCATAAACAACCCCCTGCACGCACCAACACCCCTTCCACACCCACCCACAGGACAACAACCATGTACAACTTTACTTTTTCCATGTTTGTGTTTCACACAGAGCTTTACAAGCAGTCCCTCATCCCTCCAGGTGAAGTTATCCATGTTTACATCACCGCGCAGCTTGATCTCTGCAGATCACCGTCGGCTTCTCCAGATGACAAGACAGAGAGGAAAGCCGAGTAGGCTACTTTGTGTTTTGAGTTTGGCTTCTAATGACAAGTCCGTTTAGGAGCACCACAAGTGTCGCAGTAACGCGCCTGCAGTGAGCCAAAGACGAAGCAAGACGAGTGACTGAAAGCGTCGGGGCGCGTGGAGCATGTAAACATGTGGAGCAGGGATAAGGCACCAGGTTGTTTTTGACGTTGTAGAGGACGATCCGCGTGGGCCTCACGTGCCGCCCGCATGGATTCTTCTCTCGTAGAACACGACTCAAGCTCGTACTGGTGGACAGCTCCTGCTTTGTATAACCCCCTCCCGCCCACCCCAAAAAGAGAGAAAGAAACAAAAGAATACTCCCACAGAAAACGTGGGCATGTTCAGAATTTAAATACATCTGATTCACAAAATCATATTTCATTATTCTATGTTAGCACTTTTTGTCATTCCATTTTCCCAAGGGGGTACGGGTGCTGGGGGCTGATATTCAATATTAGGACTTGCGCACTGGTCATAATGGGACGTCACCTGCGACCTGACGCTCTCGTCTGCCGTCTCTACTATTTCAAAATGGCAAACAGGTGAATATAAAGTACCTCTAATTCTTCAAATGCATGTATACTTTTAGTTTTTTTTTTCCTTTTTTCCAGATAGATGCTTGTTAACACGTCTTCCAGAGCCTGTACACTGTGCGTACAAACACACAAGGACGTAACGGCCTTGCTTTAGTAGGCTATCTGCGTACCATATACTCTGTGTAAACTTCTAGGCTGAAGTTTTATTTCATAAAACTCCTAAATATTATTTGATTTGTGCTGGAGTCAAATGTTAGCACACATAAAAAAAACGTATATATATATATATTCTTTTCTTTTTTTCGCTATAACATCTTGAATTTGCACTTTGGAACCCATTTCAATGGCCTGTACGTGTAGAAAACTGGCTGTTGACAGGGGAGAGACAAACTCCGGTCCAATATCATTTTTTGTGAGCAGAAAACGGTTCATAGACCAATGTTACTGATAGCAGCGGCTTACTGTAGTACGGTGGTAAGTGGGTAGTATCCGGCGATGGGTGGGATGTAACTGCAAGTCTGTGAAGGTTGTGGTAGGGTGATCCCTTGGAATTCTCTCTCGCGCTTTTAACATTTACAGTAACGTTTGATTAAATGTCATTCGTTATTTCATATATATATTTTTTTTATTTATTTTCAGCGGTCTCTCTCTGTCTCGTCTGAAATCCGTATATCCATCAATCCTCGTCTGCTTCGTCTCCATGTAGGCCCTCCGGTAGCAGCTCGCGTGCCCTCCTCTCTCGACTCCGCTCTTGGATCCGCTTCATCTCGTCCGCGTATTTACAGAACGTTGCGCCGAATTTGGACCACACTTTGCAGGGCACTGTGATGGAGTTGCGGTAGGTCGGCTTCACCTCGCTAACGCGCATGAACACTCCATACTTGTTCGAGCCCACATCGAAAAAGAAGCGCTTGTTGTCCACCGTAAGTGAAGTGCCTTCCGGTAGCTCCGCGGGCTCCTCGTCCACTCCGTAATCATCGATGAGTTTAGCCAACGCGTCGCGGAACTCAATGAGTCCCTGGGCTGGAAGCGCGATGGTCTGGCCTTGTGCAGTTCCCAATCCGGGCCCCCGATTCACGGTTTGACGGATCCTCAGAAACCGCCCCCTCTGGTTTTCTTTTAGATCCATGTAATACTTCCGATTCTCCCGCACCAGAAACTCGCTCTTTAGGGCCCGCCGGGGCTCGTCCTGCACCATCTCAGGGTTACTAGGGCCCAGCTGGGCGTAATGCTCGATGAAGTCCCCTAAGTAGTCACGGAACTCCACAGCTACTGACATCGAGAGAGTCAGGCGGCTCTTGTTTCCTCCGGCCCCGACCTCAGCTATCTTCAGGAAGCGGCCTTTGGCGTTCTGCTTGACGTCCAGGTAGAAGCGCTTGTTCTGGATGTCAACGCGTTTTGAGGCAAGCTCCTCGGTGTCGTGCTGGAGGCGGGACGGGTGCATCGGGCCGGCGCCGGGGCCCGTGGCGAATCCTCCGTGCTCACTGCCACTGTCTCTATCCGCCATGATGTGCGTCCCCTCTTACCTTCTCGCAGTGTGCCTCAGCCTGCTGCAGCCCAGATCGCAGTAGAAACAGCTAATGCTCTCGCGAGATCAACACATGACACAGAAGGTTGCCGTTGGAAATGATAGGGACTGCTGCACCGAGCGAGTCTGAAAATTTGGTCGTAATTGTGGGTGTGTTTCTTTGAGTCAAAGCTGCGCCTAACTTGCGCAGCTGTGCGCAGAGGAAAGGGGAAATGTAGACACTGCAGTTGAATTGGCATTTCAAGCATTTCAGTTCCCCTGTTCCTGCTTTCCCGTCTGTAAGCGGTTCTGAGGTCACATGACACGAGAGAATTATAAATCAACAGGAATAATAGACGACTCCAGGGACCATCTCTCATTTTGTGCTTTAAAGTATAAACATAATTTACAAGTAAAACCACTCAGGAAACGCTCTTCAAAGATTGTCTCTATCAGCACACACACATTGCAAGTTTATTATCACAAACGGAAAAGCACAATGAACACACACTTTTTTCAGAACAATATTATTCCATAAGTATCATAATTGTTTTCTGTGTTTATTATTTTTCCTGCACAGTACTATTTAATTCTTACTTATTTAATTAATTGCGATTGCAAACGTTTAAGTAAGTAAAATAGAGTCTGCTCTTTTTTACGCCCTGTCTTGCTCATTTAACCCCGCATGTATGAGACTGAGACAGAATACGCCGGGACAGAACTCAAGGGATGGCACTGCATGCCAAAACGCCATCACTTTTTTAGGGGCAGAGTTCGTTCCAGCGGCTTCAGCACCATGGTCAGTTCCACTTCCGAGCAGCAAGCCAAAACGATGTGGACTGATGTGGATCAGTAGATGTGCTGAATGAACAAACTAACACACACGTTAACGGTCTCTCCCAAACGGCATAACTGTTGCACTGACTGTGGAAAACTGCCTAATAACGCGCACCTCCCCTCTCCCACTTTGGGCATCAAGGAGGCCTTTATTACATAGATCGGAACCTTACGGGCCCGCCTCGCACCTTCCCAGACATAAAACCACGGAAATGAAAACTGTTACATGACATGTCAGGAGTGTAATTATGAGGCCACTTTAAAACCCAGGTTTCGTAGAAGGGTTCCAGCTGATGGTCGATGCTGACAATTCTCCATCGTTCTCTCATGTGCGACAATTATCAGCTTCAGCCTGTAGAAGGCGCTCGACAGCAGCGGATAAAGCCATGCACTGCCTCAAACGTCGCATTTATTTGTGCCAAGGGAAAGATGCTGGTAATATTTACACTATCCACTTGGCGACTGCCGTCAGACTGTAACTCACACACACACAGCGCGAGTGCGGAGTTATAGGAAATCTTATTTTCTGGTCCCCTCTCTCGCGCGCTCTCTGCGTCTCATTCATCAGCCGACTGCCAGTGTTATGACACACCACCATTCTGTCGATACAGACAGCGTCCTGTCCTTATCTGATACCCGCAGGACCTGTTGCGATTGCCACCGTGCGCGAAAGGGCGTTGAAAGGTTTCGCTCCCGCTCGGGCGACGCCTGGTTGGTCGGTTTGGGGGCCAGATCTGTGAATGTGACCTGAATGCAGCCGCGTGATTAAACGAAAGAAGGATAACGTCAAGAAAAAAAACATTGCTGATTGTCCAGCGCTCGAGACGACTGAGCTACTTTCGCAGCGTTAGTCATCGCAGCTTGTGGCCTGGACCATTTCTACCAATCCTACTGAGGATCACAGCGCGCTCTCATGGGAAACGGATTTTTTTCCAAGCAAAAGTTATAAGGCGCTGCATTGTATAGGTTCTGTACGTTAATGACGTTGGTGCGAATGCACGAGTTGCTCTATTCGCGCGCTTCGACGGATACTGGTCTCGTGCGGATGTGGATTCTTGGAGCCTTTCCGTGACCTACAAGGCGTCGTATGTGCTCTGACGGCACATCACGGAATTTGCGCAGGAAGTTCGCACAGACAGTAGCGACCGGCCAGGTGATGTTTGCTCACGTAAGCCGGCAGTGTGTGGTGGCAGAGCGGGCAGCGAGCGAAGGGGACGCGCTTGTTGCATCGCCCTACTGAGCAGCATCCTCGGCCGCTCGCTCCGTGCCGTCTTGCTTGGGCGTCGATAACGCTCGCCGCGGAACATAACCCTTAACACGGTAGGATTTTCCGATGCTGTTTTCTCTGTGCCAAGTCTGAATCGTTTCACATCGAAAACCTCGTTTGAAAGTCAGTGCGCCCAGTGTGAGCCATGACATTGGCTGGATAAAGGGGGACCTGCGGCGTTTTGCAGTAGCCCCGTGTTGTGGTAAGGCAGCGTAATTTATGAATGCAATTTTGCGTTTCGGAATCAGTATTTGAAGGAGAATGCAGCAACGACATTTTTTCAACCGCGCATCACTGCTTACTGGAGCTATTTCCGGTTCCTAAGTGGCTTGTGTTTCCCCATCGCGGGCTGCATGGGGCAGAGCGGCTCGCACACAGATGGCACGGACTCTTGCGCAAGGTCTGCCGCCCCGCGCCTCTACCGGAGCCCATTCACAGTCTCCCGCCACCGTAACCCGACTCTATCATCCGCGCCCCTCGTCAGCCCCGAGAGCACTGCAGCACCGCGAGCGGCCGCCTCTGAGCCCCAGCAGACGGCATGAGCAGGAGACTTGATCTGGCGCTTTTCTCCATGCTGCTCGTGGGGCTCTCGTTCGCGTGCTACGCCCCGAGCTTGGATACCCCGCAGGAACAGGCATACCGGGCGGCGGTGGTGATCGAAGGTGAGGTGTTCGCGCTGCCCGAGAACGTCTCCGTGGAGCCGTACAGTGTGAATGTCAGGGTGCTGGACGTGTGGCCGGTGAACGGCGGCGGGCTGGAGCGCGAGCAGCTCGTCACCGTGGGGGATTTCGGCTCTGAGGCGCCGTGCGTGCTCGTGGAAAAAGACCACAGATATATTTTTTTCATGGACCCTACTGAGGAGCCTTTAGTATTCAAAGCGTCTTTTGCTCCTGTGGACGCCAACGAGAGGAACCTCAAGAAGGAGGTGGAGAGCATTCTGTGTGAGGACTGCGGTAAGTCTGCCCTGGGTTCCTCACTAATGGGCCATTGCTATGGTGATGCTACAAGGTAAATGTGTGTGTGTGTGTGTGTGTGTGTGTGTGTGTGTGTGTGTGTGTGTGTGTGTGTGATCATGATTTTTAATCAGTTTCGCAGCCTACCCGGCCATGTTCCCCGTTTCCCGACCCGAGGACAGGAGGGCTTCTCTTCCTAGAATTGGATGTAGACACACCAGAAATGTGGCGATGCGCGCACGCTGGGCGTATCTGCAGCATTGTTCCCCTTATAAACATTTTGGAATACCCCCGATGGACACACACACACACTCTCACACACACACACACCTTACACATCTCTCTCTCTCTCTCTCTCTCTCTCTCTCTCTCTCTCTCTCTCTTACTGTCTGTCTGTCTCTCTCTCTCTTTCTCTCTCTCACACACACCACACACTATATACAATGTCCGTTAGAATTAATCATTCGACTTGATGCTTTAATGTTTGTGCTGCACCATGTAAAATCACCTTCACCTGTCAGTATTCGGAATCCCGAAGCCTTATCTGAAACCCACTGGGCGCGTGGTAATTGATGATCCTATGCATGTCATATGGAATGACGTAGGTAGGTAGGTAGGAAAGGTAGGCATGCATGTATGTTAAGCCAAATCCAAAAGGGAAAGCCATCGGTTATTTCCCGCTAGAGCCCCTCTTAACAACCTCTTCCATGCATGGCTTCGAGCTTCAACATATCGGTTCGCCTTCAGTCAGCACGGAACACTTGGCCATGTGATGGGAAAGTGGAAGTGGACTCGTGCTGTTTGGCTGCGGCGCGGAGCCGCAGGTGTCGCTTGCGTCGGTCAGTGGGATTCCTTTCCTAACGCAGCCAGGCGCGAGGCCACGACAGAAGTCGCTCATGTGACTTTGTGCTCCGTGTAAAACTGGACGAAGCCGAATGCAGGGCGACAGGTTTCATTCATAAATTTTGCGTAACGCCTTCAATACGCATCTGAGGGCATTGGAAAGCATCAGAGTGAGATGCAGTGTTGAATTCAGACAGTGATTGTGTTTGAGATTGTTTTGGACTCACAGTCCACTACAAGACACAGTACAACACATACACTTTATTTGTATTTGTATTTGTACCACTGACATTAGGTGGGGAGATAAAGAAACCATGCAACATTTTCAAGGTGACCAAAACAGACAACTTAAGTCCATCCTTCACAACCTGTCATCTGAAAGGGGAAAGGTAGACATACTAACCAGCCTCTCTGGCAGATTGTAACCAATTGTAATTTGGCATGGTTCAGCAAACTCCTTTGATTCCTGTCCTGCCATACAGTACCCATGGGAGATGTGATGACCTTCGAGTCTCTCTTTCTCTCTCCTTCTCTCTCTCACTCTCTCTCTCTACCTGTGTGTTTGTGTAAGTGAGAGAAAGGCCCCACTGTAGTAAGCTCTCCAAGTTGTCTGTGAGCCTGCTTTCTTGTGTAACCCTGGGCTCCTGTTTGATGACTGTAGTTCACAGGTTGACTGTGCACTGTCAATTTATATTTCCTCCTATACAGTATATATTCCCTCTCTGGCGTGGTGCACATACCCACCTGTCATAGTTGTTCCAAAGGGGTGGAAGCATGAACGCTTCAGGATGCCCAGGGCTTTTTTAATATGCTTGAAGGACTCTTGGGATTTAGGCTGGGGAACTTGAGCTCTTTCATGCTCATGATACCTAGCTACCATGCTGAAGTCTGACTGTATTTTGCACTGCTTTAATTAGCGTAATAAGTCTAGTAGAATAGCTAATCACAGTGTGTAGCATTTTATTTGTATGGTTATTTTCTCAATTACAATTCCATTTCAAGTTTAGTAAGATTTTTTCAGAACAGACTGTTGATGAACCATCTCTGGTGGCATGCAGTGGATTGGAGGGCTAGATGTTGTGATGAAAGAGGCATAGCTGACACAATAAGCCTGAACATGAGAGAGAGAGGGAGAGAGAGAGAGAGCATCAGAGTTGTGGGAGGGTCAGCAGGCGTTACCATCCCCTCTTTAGACATGGAGCGCTTCAGCAAATGGAGTGCATTTACGGTGGTCTCTGCTGTGAGAATACCTAGGGTATTCGTCATATCCTGCCTTATAGCTGCTGTGAGAACACCCAGAGTGCTTGTCATATCCTGCCTCGTAGCTGCTGTGAGAGTAGTCAGAGTACTTCAGAGTAGTTCATATCCTGCCTCGTAGCTGTCTAAGGGCAGAGGTTACCATACTCATACTCTCCCTTTCACTCGTACGCTCACTCACTCAATCATTCCCTTGTGAATTCATTAACTCATGCACTCTCTCATTCACTCACTCCTTCACTCACTCTCACTCACTCTCTCTCTCACTCACTCTCTCAATCTCTGTCTCTGTCTCCCTCTGTTTCTCACTCACACATTCTTTCCCTCTCTCTGTCCCACTTTCTCACTTACTCAATCACTCAGTCTTGTGTATTTATATTCAATTTGTCTTTTTTTACTTTCTAAAGCCTGTTTCTTGTAAAACCATCAAAGAAGAGTGTAAGGCGAAGGCTGCAATTGTGCATCTTGAGGCTTGTGTGCAAAAGAAAGCAAGGGTTGTGTGCAAAGGAAAGCAAGGGTTGTCAGCTAGAATACTGTGCATATTTGGTTACTGAGAGCTATTTAAATCACTTTCGACTCCATGGGAGTTTTATTATGCTGGGTTTGCTGGTGGAGTCGTGCTGGTTGAAATTAGTGCTACCACTAACAACTCATTTTCTAACGACTGATCTGTCGACTAATATTTTGATTAGTTGACTGATCTAAACGACTAATTTAAAAAAAAATCAAGTATTTGTTGTTTTGTTGTGTCAGTTTTATTTTGAACTCAACTGAAGGGCCAAAACATAAAATCACTGGCGAATAGCTTAGGGGTTTGTCCAGTCCACATTGGGGGTGGTTTTGCTATCAAACGTTATCAAATTTTGTACGCCTGGCGCAACAAGGCGGTTCTTATGTTTCTTAATCCGTCATGGGTGTGTTTTGGGCGTAACATCCTATAAAACAATGAAAATTACATCTGTCATTCCCTTTAACAGCAAGCAGCGCAACTTCAAACAACAACCAGCTGCGGAACTTCTTTAGTCAGCGGCGTATTTGAAGGAATTTGCTTGCACGTGAGACTGTATGGAACAAGTATTCCACTAAACCAAGCTTTACTAAAACCTAGCAGAGTAATAGCCTACACGCATCTGCACTCGTCTATTATTTGAACTCATTGGCAAAGTGAACCTCACTTCACCGTGGTGTCATAGTCAACGACAAAACAGTTATACACAGTTAATTACTTTTACTATTGACACAGTGGGTTACCATTGAAAACATAGCCTGAAAAAAGCAACACTTACCCCAATAAAATTTAAATGACTGAATAAAAAACCTAAGGACATTTATCCTTCAAAGAGGAGTTGCTGCTTACATCTCGTGACACTGCATCTTCAGCTGTGCTTCATATGCTCCTTTCGCTATAGACCAGGTTTTTCTTGGTCAGTGGCGTAATGCTTCTTAGATATTGTAAGATAGCGATGTTTAGATAATGCGCCAAGACCACACCTTAGGTTGTTATTTGCCACACCCCTGAGCGCATTGTTCAAAGAAAGAGACGCGCGTGGCGAAAAATCGGAGTGTACGATAGGAATACGTTTTCCGTCATGATAACAATACACTTTGCACTGAGTTTTAGATCGCCAAGATAAATCCCTATGCATTAACAATCTAAGCATAAGTATCTGCTTTTCCATTAGGCTATAGTATACTGGACATAATTCACCATACTGTTATTGACATGTGTCCCCTTATTTAACTACAAATGCTTGTGGTAAGTGTGTTCTGTGTTGTGAGTTATGCTACGATCTGAGATGCGTTCAGGCTGTTTTATGCTTCTGCGTTGAATCGACGGCGTACCACCGCAGACACCTCTGCGTCGCCGTGAACCCCTCTCTGACCCCTCCACCGTAGCTCGACGTGCACCTCCAAAAAATTTTAACTTTGCGTGGAGGCGACCTTGCGGTCTGCGATTGGTCTACTCGTTCTGTGTGTTAATAGTCGGTGTTTCAAGCAGCCTACTGTGGGGAGTTAGCAACATGCTAGTTCACTGATATAAGCTTTGCAAATAAACTCAGACATTTTTTGGTTACAATTATGTTTGTAAAGTGTCTATATGTCAGTAATGTTTTGAAATTAGCACTTTGCCAGCAAGCAGTACTTCGGGGCATTTGTGCTAAAGTAAGTTTGCTTGCTAACATAATTTAAACTGGCTGGCAGACACCTCGCAAATAACATCAGACTAAATTGCTGGTTATAGTAACTAGGTCAATGAATTTTACTGTGTCTATTTCTCGATACTTTTTACAAAATCTAAGCAAGAAAAGGCCAAACAAATACGATTAATATTTTAGCACGACAGTCTATGGGGTTTGCCATTCTGAGTACCATTTCGGTCATATGGTTTCTGTGGTGAGCGACACAGACACAGGCGACACTGACCTTCGAAGCCACACACCCCCTAGCGTTAGGGTGGTGAAATGCACCGCGATGCAAGGCAACCCAACGCAGAATCATGAAAGGGTCACGATGCCGAGTTGACGCAGAAGCATGTAACAGCCTTTCCACATGACATGTCAATGTATTATCTTGTTCTGTGTTATAGGGACGCTGTCTCTTTAATGACGTGCACCTTGATTGTTGATATCACGGGCGGTGCCATGTTCGCTTTAAAAATTTTTTGTAAAATGTTTTTTTGTAACACGAGACACTATTTTCACTTCATTTATTGCAATTTCCACAATACCATATTAGTCTGGAGTTTGGACTAGCCTACTACGCTTAGCTTAGCCCCCACCCCCACCCGCTTAGCTTTGCCTAATAATGAATCGTGCTGAAAGCAGGCAGGCTTGCAGCTATGCTGCTTGCGTTTACACTTGAGTGCATGGCGAGGTTTAAAACATTACTGCCAAAGTCTAGGTAGCCTGTTTAACATCCAAAGACATTCATTGTACTTCTCAAGAGTTAATAACATAGAGTTAATAACATTACAGTGAGCCGTTTGAGACGGGAGACCAAAAATAAATAGGCAGTCAATACTTGTTGACTAAAAAAATTGGCGTCGACTAATTTTCATGGTCGATTACGTCGACTAATCGCTGCAGCACTAGTTGAAATAAAAGACAAATTTTATCAGCACCCATCTTCCATTCATTCATTCATCCATCCATCTATCCATCCACCCATCCATTCATTCATTCATCCATCCATCCATCCATCCACCCATCCATTCATTCATTCATCCATCCATCCATCCATCCATTCATTCATTCATCCATCCATCCATCCATCCACCCATC